>NW_007728751.1:45267-46753 GCF_000696425.1 Galeopterus variegatus | reverse complement strand
TTTTTTTAATGATGTTTTAAGCCATTTTATTTGCAGCATACAAAATTTCATATTGCTCATTAGACCCGAGTTGACAAAGATCAGATATGAGGTAAGAATATAAAAAATGAATATAATTCTAGTTTATGTAATTGCTCAGATCAAAGGCAAATTTTCACTATTCTAAAAAGCCTTTTTTGGGGGAAGATGCACTGCATTACTTCACTGTTTTTCAGTGTATTGAGAAAAGTCATGGCAGTGTTGTTCCTGAGCTGCTGTGTGCCAGAAGAATCCATCTTTAGGGAGACAGCACTTGACCTTGCTTTTATTCTTTTGTAGTTTTATTAAGGTCAATATATTGCTGTTTAAATACATATTTACTTCCTATCTTAAGTATGGCTTAGTTATATACAATTTTCTATAATTACAGGGAATATTTCCAGGTATTAAATAAAGCACAGAGTACGTTATACTTCTTTTTCAAAATACTCTCACTTTTTTGGTCCTTCCCAGACACGCATGGCTAGTGTCTCAACCCACCCTTAACCCTGACATTTTATATTCCCCTATGTCTTAGTCTGTTCAGACTACTGTTAACAAAACACTGTAAACTGGTATGTCGGTGTCTGGTGAAGGACTGCTTTCCGGTTCTTAACACTGCCGTGTTTTCATCATAACCTCGCACGGTGGAAAGAGAGGTCTCTCTGGGGCCTCTTTTAAAGGGCACTAATCCCACTCATGAGGGCTCAGCCCCCATGACCTGATCACCTCCCAAAGGCCCATACCTTATCATCCTGTCACCTTGGGGTGAGGATGTCAACAGGAATTCTGGGAGGACACGGACATTCACATTATAGTAGCACATTTCTACTTTTTTCCCCACTCATTACAGTCTGACCTACTATATATTTTATTCATCCAACTGAGGTTTTTTTCTGCCTTTTGTACTTCTGCTTCCCCTCTCATAGCTCATGGCAGGCCTTCAGTAACACTGCTCCATCACCACGTTTCTTCCACTTTGTTTCTGCTATTCGTTGTTTAAAACTCTGAATGTGTGCCCTACAGAGACCAACATCCCTGAAATGAGGCAGTTGAGCTGACACATAGATTGGGTGCTAACCAACAATGCAAGTTCTCTACCCTTTAGTGAAGAGAAGCTACTTTTAATTTCTCCAAACTCTTAAGAGCATTTGGGTGATTGAGGCAGAAAAGAGAAGGGGATGCTAATGGGGACTTCCTGCATGGAGCAAGGGATTATCACACCGACACCTTTATTCCCACTTCATTGCGAATCCCTTTCAAGTTGTGAACGGTGAGGGTACTGAGGCTTCAAGATCCATTATGTAATTTTAATTTAATTGAAGACTGTTATTCTAGATCAGTAGTTCTCGTCTGGAAACAATTTTACTCCCTCTCCCCTTATGGAACATTGGTAATATCTGGAGACTTTTTTTTTTTTGTCTTTTTTCGTGACCGGCAACGGATCGCAACCCTCAGTGTCGCACCC
>NW_007728751.1:0-44686 GCF_000696425.1 Galeopterus variegatus | reverse complement strand
GCGGGAGTGCCACCACGCTCCCAAGCGGCGCACTGTAGCAGTGCGCCACCAGGCCGGCCCATCTGGAGACATTTTTGCTTGATACTACTTGTGGGAGTTGCTGCTGGCATCTAGTGGGTAGAGAGTAGGGGCGCTGCCCAACATCCTACAATGCACAGGACAGCCCCCCACAACAAAGATTTATCTGAACTCAAACGTCAATAGCAATGAGTTTGAGAAACTCTGATCTAGATCCTAAAAAAGAGCATGTAATTAAGTCTTGTTTCAGTTTTGTTTTTTTCTTGAGCGCTAATGAGATCATAGCTACAATTTATTTTGGTAATTTTAAAAGGAGTGGCAGTATGGCATACCTCTATTAGTGGTGATTATGTAGAAATATGTCTGGAACAATATAAGGTTTATGTTTATGTTTATAATTACCAGTAAACAAATATTTTTGAAGAATTATTGGTTTAAAGAGGAAAAAGCTAAATTTTGGATTAGCGATTATATAAACTTGCATTTGGATCTGAATTGGAGTGTGTAGATTTTGAAATAGATTTGTTCAATAGTTAGAACTTGTTTTGCCTCAGCCTCAGAAAATACCCTAAGGCCTTGGAAAACAATGGCGCATTCACTTCGTACAGATCCTACCAGTCAAACAAATTACTGAGCGTCCTCCAACATAAGTCTTTCTTTTTGTTCACCACTTTTAACATTGGCCTATTTCCTGCCATGCTAGATATTACTCAAAATAGCTTCTTTAGCAATTAATACTAATATATATATATATATATAATGTATATGTATGTATTTTATATATATTAAAAATTACATATAGTTTTACAATATATAAAATTTATTGTAATTTTATAATTATACGTAATGTTATACTATATAATTATATAATATATACACACAGGATATAAATTATATACATTATATTTTAAATAATTATATGTTATATATAATTTTATACGTACTTTAGTTTTAACGCACACACATACATGGAGAGAGAATTCCACTGTGAAAACCATGCACATAAATTCCCAGATCATAAAAACTTCTCTGGGAGAGGTCACAGAAAAAAAATAATGTAATTATATTTTCAAATCTGTAATACATTCTAAATTTAAAAATGCTTTATAAGTGCCATTTGGAAATTTGACTTTGGGGAATAGATGGTGACCTTAAATTTCCTTTTAGCCTCTTTTGTTTTTTCATTTTCCTGCCATCCCTAAACTGAAGGTCTTTAAGGGATGAGGTAAGAATTCTTCGCTAGCATTCATCACATTGTCAACTAGCATTTTAGTACAATTGTTCTAGGTGCACATATTGTCACATAATGTCTCAATCATTAAACCTAAATGTTTTTAAAATTTTCATGAATTAGAAAAGCCACATCATTGTTTGAATAATTTATGTAAATACAGAGTATTAAAACCAATTCATTTGCTTCTAAAGTAAAGCAGTCCATGTGTAATGATCCAGTCTTTAAAAAGTATAATATCTTATAAGCTTATAATGTCTTTATATATAGCCAGCTTTTGTTTTTCATATTTATTAAAATAAGAGTAATTGAAGTCTACTAAGAATCTCCAAAGTTAAACTGGCAATTTAGTCTCTTTTCATTCTCAAAAATCACTATGCATACTTGGAAATTTTTGAATAAATCTTCATTTCTATTTACTGTCTGTAAATTTGACTGTAATAAAGCTCATTTTATTTATGGTTAAATATGTCACATTTAGCATGTGCAAAACTGAACTACCTATCTTCTCTCCAAAACCTGCTGTCTGCTGTGTCAGTTGATGACAGTCCCATCCTTCCCCTTGTTCAGACCAGCGGTCTCAGAGTCATCCTGGACTCCCCTCTCTTTCCCTCATAACTCGCCTTTAATCTATCAGGAAGTCTGCTTTTAAAATATACCTAGAGTCCAGCTGTACCTCACTACCTCTGCCCAAGCACCATCATCTCTTGCCAGGGTTTTGACAAGAGCCTCAATTGTTCTCCCTGCTCCTATCCTGCTCTCTCCTAAAGTCTCAGCACTGCAGCCAGAGTGATGCGGTTGAAATTTGTCACATCATGTCACATCTCTGCTCAGAGCTCTGCAGTGACGTCTCATCTCATGCAGAGTCCGAATCCCCACAGGGGCCCACGAGAGCCTACATTATCAGGCCTCCCTCCCACCTCAATTCCTACTTTTGCCTGCTTGCTCGTTCTGCTCCAGTAACAGTGGCCTTTAGAGCTCAGCTGTCTTGAGCTCGCTCTCCACCTGGTGGGACGCTCTTCCCCAAATGATTCCCTCATCTTCAAGCCTTGTTGAAATTCCAATGTCCCAAAGAAGGCCACTTTGAACACCCTGTTTTTGTTTGTTTGTTTTTACCTATCTCCTGTGTCCCAGGCTTCTTTATTTAACAACAAAGTGATGAGTGATGCGGGATTAAAATCAAGAGGATCATTGAACTTCACCGTCCTTCCAATCAGTTCCCACAAAGTTCCCTGCCCCCACCATCTGTGTTCCCTTCTCAGTGAATGAAGAACTTACTCCCAAACGTCCAGATACATAGTTCTCTTTCCCGAGCTTCTCCCCTTTCCTAGGAAGGTCAAGCACCTCAGTTTGAATGCATGGGAGAGCCCAGAGTGGTGACAGAGACAGACGGAAAGGCTTTGCCCTCCAGGAAAGGGACCAGGGAGTACCGTGTACTGAAGTGAGGGCTCCCATAGCCTGGGGTACCAAAGTGGGGCCCCAGGGACAGAGGAGAGGATATGGGTGCCCCTGAGAAAAGGAGACCCAGCAGCTCCAAATCCTCTCTCTGCGAATGAATAGTCACCGCTTGATTGTTTGTCTTCTGGTGCCGGTTGCAGAACCGCACTGGGTAGCGTGGCCAATGTGCTACAGCGCCGGCTTCTGTCGCTGAGGAACAAGGGCTCAAGGTTGTCTCTCACTCGGTTCTCCACAAGCGTTCGCTTTCCCTTTGTGGCCTGCACGAGGGTCTCTGCTTTGCTACCTCCTGAAGATTTTCATTGTTGTCAGCTTCCTGCAGCCACTTCTGCAGCAGGGGTCGCAGCTTGCACACATTGATGAAGCTGAGCTGGACAGCCTCAGAATGGCAGGGGGTGTGTTGGCTGAACACCTTCCCAAAGAGAACCCCAGGGTGTGCCCACATCAGCCAGCGTATACCCCCAGGTGATCCTCTTCTGCTTCAGGAGCTTGGCACGCTGCCCGAGTTCTTTCTGCAGAGCCTTCATGTCCTGGGGCTCAGGGTCTTGCTCCAGCTTCTCCACCTCCAGCTTCACAGCACCCGGGGTGGCAGTGCAAGGCTGCGGGAGGCCTACCCGAGTGGCTGTCCACGTCGGCTCCCGGGAGGCACCAGCCCCACTCCCACCCGAAGTCTGCGGGACATCATCCCGCCACAGGACTCAGATGGCAGAGGACGCGGGAATCCCCCACACTCAGAGCCTGGCCCAACCCCCGGCCAGATTCCTGGCCCGCTGGGAGGGCCTTGGAAGCTTAGGCAGGTCTGAGGGTCCACCCAGCCCGGCTCTGACCCCCTGGCTTATCGCCACCACCACCCGGCAGGGATGAGAAGGCAAAGTCCAAAGGCAGGTGTGCCACCATGGGGGAAGGAAGGTGCCCCAAGCCGGGTGCCTGATGAACACCCTGTTGAATACTGAAACCTGTGCTCCTTCCACTCCCACACTCCACACCCATTTTTATCTTCTTCTTTTAGCTCCTCCCCCTCTTTTCCCCTAGCACTTACCACCTTCTGAGAAATGATTTACTTGTTATATATCTTTTTGTTTATTGCATTTCCTTTGGCTCGTTGATATGCTCAAGTGCCTAGAATTTAGGTATTCAATAAATATTTGTTGAATTAATAAAGTGAAAATTTAACAAAACCCTGTGTAAATGTGTAAGAATTTCTCTAGCATAAATATTTAGAAAATGCTGAATTCTTAGTGGTTTTATCAATTCATATTCCACTAAAAACATAAGAGAGTTAACATTGCTTCATATCCTCACCAAATACTTGGTATTATCAGATTTAAAATTTTTGGTCAATCTGATGGGGCTGAAGAGGTATCATACTCTGCCTTTAATTTGCATTTCCCTGATGATTAATGAGAGTGAGCACTGTTTTTCCTGTTTCTATCCTTTGATTGCTGTGTCTTTTAGCTGAATTCTGGTTGTTGTTCCTTTCTTGGTTATATGCAATACAAAAGTTTTCTCTGGGCCTATAAACTCCAGTTCCTCAAAGGGCATCACAGAAGAGGCAAGGAGTGTTGAAAGTGACAGGGGCAGATTAAGGGCATTATTGCATTTTGAAGCTTTGTATCCTACTACAAAATTCCATTAGATGTCACATAGATATCATAGCCATAGATGTCTCATACATGTTAATCTTACGCAGTTACAAAGTGCTTTCACAGGTAGGGTTCCCGTGAAACCTGTGTAGAGTGCTTTTAAATCATTTTCTAAATGTTTACTCCTTGAAGTAGCTGTATGTTACTTTTTTCAATCTTTGATAGCAAAAAAGATTAAACAATAAGTCAGTTTTGTGAAATAGTGATTTTCCTTAAGAGCTGAATCTTAACAATATAATGAGTGGGTCAGAAGAGGTAGGTTGATAAAAAGATGAATAAGACTCATTTCCTGTCACTGAGGAACTTAAAAGTCCAGGAAGACAATCATGGTTCAAAAATACTACAAAACAATGTGACAAACATTGAGAGAGGTATGTGAAGATTTTTGATGCAGCATGGGAGGGCAAGGGCACATCAGAGGTGTACAAGTCAGGTAAGGCTTCTCAAAGAGAGTTGATGACTGAGGTGGGCTTTGGAGGAAGGATGGAAGTTTGCCAAGGGGACCAACAAGATTGCAAGGGACATTCTGGGTGTGTGAAAAAGACTGAAGGCCTGAGGAGAACATGGCAAGCTTCGAATGCAGTATGTAATTCCGTGTGGCTGGAGTCTAGGCTGCATGGGGGTAGGAGAGAGGAGAGAGGGAGGTAGTAAGCAAGTTCCCATGACATCTGTTTCAAGAGACCATGAACAACCTACTGTGATGGCTTTTCCAATGGACATGTTTCCATCTAGATCTAGGTGTATAACAAGGATCTTACTAATGTGATTCTGAAATTGTTCATGTCCTAGCAGAATGTGTTCTTATTCAGTGAAAAATGTTGTCGTAGACATTTTGGATTCAGAGTGTCTTTTATCTGATAATCTTATTGCTATAAAAAGTTTAACAATGAAGTAGGGAAAGATTATAGTTACGTGCTAAACTGCTGTCAGAGTGGGAAACTAATCTAGAAATGGTTTTCCTTGTTTTAGATATCACAATATTGTTCTCTAGAACTAATATAGTAATAGAACAAACATGGAGAAAGAAAAAATATAAATAATAATCGAACTGTTAAGAAGAGGAGGAATTGGAACTTTTGGGTTTTCCATTCTCATAGTCTCTAATACCAACATAAACTTGTAATAAATTATGGCGTTCAAATATTGCTTACAATTTATGATCCTTTTCCCTATTGTAGAACTAATTTGGAAAAAAAAACATTTTGAAACATTGATTATTTGTCTATTTTATAAAATCACAATGTCATTAGCTCCAGATTTTAACTTTCTTCTTTGTTTTATAACAGATTTTTAATAATGTGGATTATCTTGATATGTAAAGGGGAAGACTACTTACTTATCCTTTCTAATTCATGATCCTATATGTGAAGGGGAGGAAAAGTTTCTTCTCTACCCTTTTAGAGTCTCTGGCCAGACCTAAGAATTAAACTGACATGGACAGATTAATAGGGGGAAAGCATACAAGTTTTAATCATTATTTTTATTTTAACATGTTCATGGGAGTCTCTACAAGAAAAATGAAGACTCAAAGAAGCAGAGCTGAATGCTTATAAACTGAATTGGATGAAGAGTAGTAAATTATGAAAACGTGACAAGACAAAGGGGCTTTTCCTCAGTTAATGGGGGGAAAAGTAATTAGGAAGATAAGGGTTTGTTTAACAAGGTTCATGTGTACAGATTTTTCTCATCCTCAGCTCCCTATCAATGGTGATAAGACTATTATTTTCCTTCTGGTATAGGAAGGACATCTTCTGTACTGGGGTTTTATCTCTTGCTTTCAGGGAGAAAGGGAAGAGGTCAGAGCACTGCTGTTTTTCAAGTACCTTTTGCTCAAAATAATCCTTATGCCAAAGTGGCATATTTGATGGAGGGGCATAGTCTGCCACCCTTCATGTGCTAGCAGTTGCACATCATATGGGAGAGTTGCTTACTGTTATAGTAACTTTAAAGCAATAATAGCAAGTAGTCTCCTATTTGGCACCCAGGGCAGACATTGCTAATTGATCATGCTGCTCTTTCCATCTGAGCCTGGACTCTCTCAAATTCTTAGTACTGTAGCAGTTGATCGGAATTTTCACTTGCCATCCCTTAGTAGAAGTTAATGGGACCAATTTCACAAGTTACTGTTGAAAATGCCATTTTTATAAGTGCATATGTACACATATTCTAAGTCTTTCTTTTTTATTGTTTCTTTTGCATGTTGAGTTTTGAATTAAAACATGGGATCTTGGAATATGTGCAAGATAAGAGTCTTAGAGTAGTAACTGTGGGAAGGGAGAGGAGGAGCCTTTGACAAGTACTATCCTCGCGTAGGTACAATCACATGGGCTTCGTAAATGCTTTTATAGAGGAGTTTCCCCATTGGACTGTTTATCCATGAGAGCCATGAACATGTCCACAGTGCCAAGAACCCTGGTGCATAGCTAATGTTCAATATATATTTGATGAATGGATGATTGAGATGATTGATAAGTAATGTTCTATTAATAGAAATGGAGAACCTAAGTGGAGGAGAAGCTGGTTTGCCAGCAGAGGTAGTAATAAATAGAGTTTTAGATATAATGACTGGGAGTTGCTGATAGGACACTGCCTTAGTCCATTTTGGGTTGCTATAACAGCACATGAAAGACTGGGTGATTTATAAAGGAAAGAGGTTTACTTGGCTCACGATTCTGGAGGCAGGGAAGTCTCAGAAGTACCACCAGCATCTGCTCCACTTCTGGTGAGGGCTTTTGTGCTGCATCATGACATGAAGGAAGGTCAAAGGGGAAGCAGCCAGACGTGAAAGGGGATCCTGACTTTATAACAACCTGCTGTCGTGGGAACTAATCCATTCCTGTGAGAACTATTCCAGTCTTGCAGGAGCCAGAACAAACTCACTACTGAGAGAATGGCACCAAGCCACCCAGGAGAACAGAGCTCCTGTGACCCAAACACCCCATGACCCCACCTATTAAAGGTTAAACTTCCCGACACCCTGCCACATTGGGAAACAAGCCTCAACGCTACTGAGAGAATGGCACCAAGCCACCCAGGAGAACAGAGCTCCTGTGACCCAAACACCCCACCACCCCACCTATTAAAGGTTAAACTTCCCGACACCCTGCCACATTGGGAAACAAGCCTCAACGTGAGTTTTGATAGAGACAAACCATAAATAAACCATAGTATATGCCCAGCAGGAAATATATAGAGAATATTTTGAAATGCTGATCCCTGTTGTGTAAAAGAAAAATCAGACATATGGAGAAGGAGAGGGAGATTGAGATTGGGATTAATTTGGCCATGGGGTGTATCATTAGAGGTAGCAGCTGAAAGCATTGGTACAGACTAAACTTTACAAGAGAAGATAGGACTTCACAGTACAAATCCCTGGAGAACATCTAGGTGACAGAGAAGAAAAAAGATGAACCATTAGAGATATAAATAAAGGACAACTGCAATTTGTTTGGTTTCCCAGAAGCTAAGAAATGTGGTGATGAAGAGAAATTTTGTTTCAATAAATTGGAGGTATGGATTCCTTCAGTGTTCTTGCTGCTGTTATTTCCTTTGGATACAAACAAAGTATTGAATGGATCATGAGATCTTGGTTTTTAATTAGAATTAGATTTTTGGCATTGTGACTGCACCGTATACAAATATATTTCCCTTTGAATTCTGTATTAGATGTTCCTAGGTTACTGCTTAACTTTGGGAGTTTAAAGAATCATTTTCATTCATCAAGTCTTTTGAGCAAAGTGTGTGTTATTTTTATTATATACCAATAAATAGTGAACGATAGGACAGAATTTTCTTCTAAGATGATGTTTCTGACACTTTTGTTATTCGTGTACCATCCTGAGATTTTTGTCATATCCATGTACCATTTGTGCTCTTTTATTTAAAATGTGTGTGTTTACAGATTTACTGTACATTTGAGTTCTCTCCCTCGATGAATTACATGCTTCTGTGCTTCTAACGTACTTGTGTACCCAGTTACCTTTCTCAACATCATTAAACTGTTTCCCCACTAGTATGTGAGCTCCTTGGTGACACATTAGTTAATTAGTTTTTCTATGTATTACACAAATTTGCCAAACACTGTGGAAGTAGTCTCTGTTAATATAGTTGTGATCAAAAGAAACGTATTTCCTTCCTCTCAGAAACTTCAGCCTTGTGGAGGAAAAAGCTTTCAATCTATAACATATTCAAAATTCTATTGCTGTTTTATTATTGTTACTAATTATTTAATAGTTAACAAATTATTATAAGTACATTGGAGAAAAAGTACAAGTATTATGAAAACATTTAAGACGTAGGCATAATTTAGATTTGGGAAATTGTGGAGTCGTTTGAGAAAGTGACTGATATGTATCATTTGACTTTTTCAAGCATCTAACAGTGTTTGGCACATAATAAGGAATATTCAGTGAGTAAACTCTAGGTATATGGATGAGCTATTTTATAACAATTTTAGCATAGTGCACAGAATTGTAAAGAATATATTCATTTCTTTCTTTTAAGAATGTTGAAATTATTCTTAATGTTAAAAGTTTGTTTATTTGGTGGGAGATTTTCCTGTTTTACTACTTTCATATATGTTTATTCTACACCGAAATTTTATCTTTAAAATGAACAAATCACACTTATATCGGCCCCTTCCAATGGATACTACAGGAGCCATCCTCCCTAAACATATGTTGGAAAATATCATTTTCATAAAAGGAAGCATGCCATTTTTCCATTGAGCTTTTCTTCTTGTGTTGAAAGAGAATTAAGGAAATTAATTATTCCACTTTAGCGCATTGTGATATGTGTGTTTTCCTTCCCTGTAATAAATTGGTAACTGGCACAGAAATGATGAAATCTAGGCCAGCCAGCATCAGCAACTGTCAGCAGCTGAGTTTATAAAAGAGATGAGATAACTGAAAACCAGAGTAATCAGCTGGGGGGGGTGGGGTGGGGCACGTAATGAGGAGGAGACACGATTCCTTACACTTCTTCAGAAGGTAGGAAAAGGGTTTAAAGAAGAAAAAAAGAGATGATTCGATTTGATCTGTTAAAACCACTTATAGAAAATTCACACATGAATCTTTTATCCTGAATGCTAATCTTAGAGAAAAGCAATACTGGTTTTCCAAGCGAGGTAGTTTCTGTACTGATGACGCACTTGTGGCATATTATATTTTCTCATCTACGGTCTAATGGAAATTTTGTAGCTTTGGTGTTTTATGAAATGATCTGTTCCTATTCTATTCACTGAGTAAAGGACTTGTTAATAAGTAAGTGATTTGTGGTATATTGAAGCATAATGTAGCAGACAATAATAATGTAACTTCCATATCCCTCCACCTTCTTTTGCGGGATCTGTGATGAGGAGCAGTGCTGACCATGGAAGGGGCTAGAGTCTGGGTGTACCCAGTCATAAAGTCCCATGAGCCTTATTTCCTCAGGCCCCAATCACTTAACCTCTCTCAGCCTTCATAGACATGAGGCAAATAATGGCACCTAACTCAGAGGACTGTAAAGTATAAAATTTCATCTAATATCAGATGAGATAAAGTGCTTGTGTTAAATGGAAAGATGTGATAGTAATGAAACATCACTGTTGTCTGTTGTTGTTTTGTTGACTTTTGTGTTGTTTAACTTAGTAGCTGTGAATTCTGGTGTGTCTGTTATCATTCTATTATTAAAAAAATCTGTTTTGTAGCAAACAATGCATCTCTAGGATTTAGTTTCAAACTCAAACTTTTGTGTTGTTTAACTTAGTAGCTGTGAATTCTGGTGTGTCTGTTATCATTCTATTATTTAAAAAATCTGTTTTGTAGCAAACAATGCATCTCTAGGATTTAGTTTCAAACTCAGCATCATCTTTTCTCTGTTTACATGAATAACTGCTATGTTACCTCTAACAGAGTTTGGAATGGGGTAGCCTTACATAGATTCCTGGGTGTTTAATAATGCCATATTTAAAATGAACTAAAATTAAAAGAACCAACTTAAATTTGGAGACGGGATTTCCATGGGACACAGAGCAAATGTCTAAGATAAATAAAGGCCCCTTGGTTAAGGTTCAGCTCAAATTTAACAGGTCCCCTTTATAATAGTTTCATAATGCTGAAGATTTTTGCACCCAGGACACCAGAATTTACATTGTTAAAGAACAAAATACCAGTGAGATACTGAATTCTATTCTTTTTCTACAGTGCCTCCAAAGCCACTACATCTGCAGAATTCACCTTCGTCCAACATACACCAAACCCCCAGGCATAAAGCTTTACCTAGTACAAAACAAAGGATGGAGGAAGTTAAACCTGCCTCTGCTTCTTGTGTCTCAAAAGAAAAACCCAGTAAGGTATCAGATCTCATCAGTCGCTTTGAAGGAGGCAGGTAAGAGTTAATTTACAATGGGAGAAGACAAAGGGAGGAAGACAGTTGATTTTTGAAAAGATGATACTGTCATAGATTTTCTAAATCAAAAACAGTATTTTAATCCATTAGGTTTGATAGGCCTTTAAAAAGAGTGAATTTTAAAATGAATTACTTAATCTTGTCCTAGTATGAATTGTCATTGATTTATATATTTACCTGTGTGCAGCACTGTAGGCTGCCAGCCTTTTCATCAGATTGTGTGCTGTTGTATGATATGCTCTCCCGTATCCTTTCTATCTCTGTGTATCACTCTGTGTGTTACTTCTTGTGGGTCATTCTGTTGATCGCTGGATATCTGGGTTGGAAAGGCCTTGAGGTTGTCTCTTTCTCTTTGTTTCTCATTTTGTGTGTTTGTGAATGTGAGTCCTGTGGGCTTCTCTTGCCTCTGGGGCTCTCTATTCTTTCTGACCCATTTTATTTGATGTGGGTCTTCTATACCCATTTAGTCCCTGTTTCCTCTCTCCCTGTACCCCATCTTACGGTCAGTTTTGCAAAGAGATATTACCAACAGCAAAATTCATGATAAATTTCAGTTTTGTTTTTATTAGATGTAATTTTATATTCTTTACTCCTAATGTTTTTTTAAGGTAGGTAAAATATTGTACATTTCTCAAAGATAAAAACAAATCCACATAAGTTGCTTTTTTACTTCCAAGACCTGCAATTGTTTTTTTCTTAGTCTTTTGATAGAATTACTATCACTGATATAAATAGAACTTTTTAAAATTTTTATTTTTATCTGTTACCAAAAATCTGTGTGTAGTTAAATAGAATATGTAACTTCACCTTCATCCTTGAAACTACATATTTTCATTCATTCCAGTGTAATATTTGGGAATGGTTCCCCATTAGATGATTTTGTTACTTATTTGCAGGATTCATAGTTATTTATGCAGTAAAATCATAGCATGGGAATACTTTTAGAATCTTCCGGAAATTATGATCAAGCACAAAACCAAAGTGTCCCTCATTTAAAATGGTACTGTGTTTAGTTACAAGTTCTGGAGAAATGTAATTTAGAAGCCTTCCTTTATTTTTCATTAATGATCAATTGTGGGAACTTCAGTCCCCCTTTCCCCATCTGAGTAGGGTTTATAATACATTTGCTGTCTTAAATTTCAGTGATCTCTACTAGAATAATTTCATTTAAGACATTTTTTGCTCCTCAGAGTAAGTTGATTCAATGACAACAGAGTGACCCCTCCTGTTTGCAGATTCCACAGACCATGCCTAGTGATCACATAATATAAGGAGTGGCTGGAGCCCTGAGCCCTGTCATAGTGCATGCCAGAGTCTGCATCCTAGGTTTCAGGGGTGGCTTTGTGAAGCCCTGAATGGGTCAGTATTCCAAAGATTGAGTCCTCTAATCCTCACCATTTTGGTAACACACTCTTTGAACTATTTTGGATTCCTCTCTGCATGTGAAAAGTTTGTAGTTTTTCCACTTAATAATATCAATTTTCTTTTACTCTTTCAAGCTTCATAAATTCATAATCACTTTTGATGCAAAGCTTGAAGTTTTGATCTAAGGAGAGATGTGCTGTAATTTATTTATGACATTTTAAGCAAGTTTGTTCTGAGTGCAGGTAGGGTGTAATGTAAGTGTTTTGACAAGTTTGGTAAAGAGCCGT
The DNA here is from genome assembly GCF_000696425.1 of Galeopterus variegatus. Lineage (NCBI taxonomy): Eukaryota > Metazoa > Chordata > Mammalia > Dermoptera > Cynocephalidae > Galeopterus > Galeopterus variegatus. The sequence continues at coordinate 32,297 of NW_007728751.1, read as the reverse complement.
GGTGGCAGAGTCCACTGCCAATACAAAAAATGATATGTTCTCAGTGAGGTATTACTAGTACAAACTGGCCATAGAAGTGTCTGAATGGATTAATATTGCACAGGGTCTATAGGTCTTCAGAGGGAAATTTGTATTTATTGTTGAGTGATGTCCATGTGCCTGCAGATTGGTTTTTGGTTTTAACCCTGGTCATCACAGCTTAAACTAGTACTTCATGGAATAGAGGGAGATCACCAGGCTCTGAGTCTCCACAGGAAATTGGCAGGAAGAACCAACATCTGTTAGAGTGTAGTCTGGTCAGGATGGTCGTAGAGGGCCATATCACACTGCTATTAAGACCTTCCTGTCATAGTTTTGCTCTGGGCAATAATCCAAGTAACCGTTTTGTTAAGATGAGTGATTTGGATCAAGTAGATTTTATTTATTTATTTACTGTGGTTTCCTTTATTTTCTCTTTCTCTTTCTTTTTCTTCCTCTTTCAGAGTAAGAGGGAGTAGTACTGTTTTTAACCTATGAAAGACTTTAGGATTTTAGGAATAACTAATGTTTTCCTACAGACCTCAACATTGGTTTTCCTAGGTTACCGCAAGGCCAGCTATCGTCCCCATGGTTTGGCATCCACAAAGAGGCAGGAATCTTCTAAGGCCTGGTTCAGCTATTGCTTTTACTAACCCATTCCCACCTTATCCCAACCCCTCATATACCATTGATGTCACTTATTATGGGAAATTTCCAGCTCTCATCCAAAGTCATCCTTTAGAAAAGTCCCGAGCATGCCTGGGTTTTGTTCAGAGGATCTGTTGAGGATCTTTCCACCAGGTTACCAGACACTGATGTGGACAGTTTGATTCAAATCTCCAAGGACTGCTTGGGAAATAGTGTAGGCCAAAGATAAACGGTTCTAGAAGGCAAATATCAATGTTGGAGTATGTCACGTTTATTTATATCGATCACCTCCAACTTTTACGTATGTGACATTTTGCCCTACTAATTTCTCCTTCCCTTCCTGTGGTGCTGGATTTTATTTATATCTGTTTCTCTCCCTTACTGGTTTCTTGCTATCTATTGTTATTCCCTGTTTCCTCTCTCCAGTCCAGATCTGGGAGGGGGGGAGTGAAAAGAGAAGGCAACACACATGTCAGCACTGTCATGGGACTTGCTGCTGTGTCCTCCCCCACCTCCCTCTACCTGCCTCCTCTCTACCCATGCAGGGGAAGAGAAGCAGCCCTGGACTTTGTTCCCACATTTTACCTGCAGCCTGTTCACCTGTTGCACATCCATCTGTCATGTTCTAGCGTATTGTTGCATGGAATTTAGATTTGAACTTCATGGGTTGAATTCTGGCTTTACCACTTGTTAGCCATGTGACATTGGCCACAATATGTGATTTTCTAAGCCTACATTTCTCTATTTATGGGGTCACTGTTTTGGGAGTTATTATGAGATGAAAACAACATAATCAACATAAAGGGCTTAGTGTGGTTTGTGGTGCTTATTAAGCACTTAATAAATGTTACCTGCTATTATTGTATAACTGTCAAAATTATCATCATTATCACAGTTATTCGTAGTTCTTTGAATATTTATTGAGCACTTTCTATGTATGAAGCACTGTGCTACAAGGTAGAAATAAAGCAGAGAATGAGACAGCACCATCTGCCCCCTCACAGTGTTTTAGCCTATATTTATTTATTTTCCTCATTTAGGTCATGGGAATTTATTAGACTGTAGCCCAGAATTTTGTGCCCCCCCATCCTAAATTAAAATGCTATTCAAATATTCTATAGGAACATTGTTATATATTAGGAGTAATGTTCCATTGTCCTAATAGTACTCTTAGAGCTACATATAAAGTCAAATAATAAGAGCTTTAAAGAAAAATAAAGTAAGGGCCGGCCCGGTGGCGCACTGGATAAGTGCGCCGCTTGGGAAGCGCGGCAGCGCTCCCGCCCGAGGGTTCGGATCCCACATACAGACCGGTTCCCGCTCACTGGCTGAGCGAGGCGCGGGAGCAACACTGAGGGTTGCAATCCGTTGCCGGAAACGGAAAAAGACAAAAGACAAAAAAAAAAAAAGTAAGATGTGGCTTAGTGATGGAGCGTGCTGTTATAGATAGGCTAATCCAGGAAAGCCTCTCTGGAGAGGGAAGTCTGAGCAGAAACCTGAGCGATGAAAAGGAGCAAGCCACCTACATCTTGGGGAAGATTGTCCTAGGCAGAGAACAGCAGCTGCAAAGACCCGAAGTTGCATACGTTGAGTTATTGGGAATGGGGAACGTCAAGGAGTGTGACGAGAGCACAGCGAGTGAGGGGGTGGAATACACCGAGGCCAGGGGCTGTGGGGCTGGAGGGCGTGGAATCTCACAGGCTGTTGTCAGGTCGGCATTTACCCTGAAGTGTGTGAGGAGCCATCAGAGTTTTGATCTCTCGGCTGACCTGTAGAAACTAGACTGAAGGGGAGGAAGAGTAAAAGACCAGTTAGAAGGCTGTTGCAGCATGGTTAATACAGTTTTTGAGAATGTGTGTTCTGCTTTCCACATAAAAATAACATTTTGGTTTATAACCTGTTCACAAATTGAGGGCTGGCTATATTTGTTTTTAAGATGTCAAAAAAGTTAAAAATCTTAGGAAAAGATTTTATTAAATATCAATGTTTATTACATCTAAGTCTTTACTCACTAGTCATGTTATTAAACAGCCGAAGGAAATGTTCCAGACCCTATAGGTAAAGCTCAGGCTCATCATCTTTAGGTAAATGTGGATAGTAGCCTCCCAAGAGACTGGGAACTACACTGTAGTATTCGAATCCATGTTTCTAAAACCATCAGAGACAGAAAAAAAATATCTTCACTGGAGATCCCTTTTCAACTGGAATAAACTTGACTTTATTCTAGAACTTTTCCATGCCAGTGTTCTCATTCTTCCTTTCCATTTTGTCTTTTAGTGCATTATCAAATTATGGTGATTTGAAGAAAGATTCTGCTGTGAACCTAAATGCTCCTCGAACCCCAGGAAGGCACGGATTGACAACCACACCTCAACACAAACTCCTCTCGCAGCACCCACCGTGGAAGCAGGGAAATGATACAGATCAGACTCAGGGTGTACAGACGTGTGTGGCCAATGGTCTGATGGCAGCACAAAACCAGATGGAATGTGAGGAGGATAAAGCGGCCCCTCTTAGCCCATATACTCGTATTCGAGCTTCTGAACTCTTGCTTGATACGCACTTAGTGAACGGAGAAAGAGATGAAACCACTGCACGTCCTGCATCACCCACAGCAAATGACTGCGATGGAAGCGCTTCCGACAGTAGCAGCAGGACCCCAAGTACAGGCCCCGTGCTCCCCCTAGAAGGAGGGGCAGAAGCAGAAGCCAAGGTACAAGAGGGGGAAGGTGGAGAAAGCCCTCTGGAAGTGGAACAGCTGGACCACCACCAGGAGATGAAGGTAGAGTGTGAGACCAGCTCGTAAGTGGGGGAAACACCACCTCTTCTACCGCTGTTTTAAAACTCTTTATTTGATAGCACATGCGAAATGAATGAGTCAGATCACCCACACCAGCAGTTTAATGATTTCAAGCTCTGACTGATGATGGGTGTTTCCCCTACTCTGAAGAACTATTTCTTTTTGTGTAGCTTATATCATGTAGTTTCAGTTGAGAATTTCTGTTCTATTTGATTTCGTGGACACTTTATATAAGAAAACCACAAACATGTTCTTTTTACAAAGGAAGAAAATGTTCTTTGTTGCTCTTATGTGAATGCTGCATCCCTAATGTTTATGGGCTGAGCAAGAGAAAATTGTATAATCTTTGTTTTTCAGAAGTTTCTAATCTATTTTTTTTTTTAAAAAGTAGTAGTCCTGGAAGATGAACTTACCACTAGCCGATGTCACTTTTAAGGACCTAAATAATTCATAAATTATTCAACAGATTATGTTACAGCACTTTCTAGGCTTCTAATTTTTTAATGTTTTCTACTTAGTACCCAATTTTATAATAAATGGCTTAATCTTAGAGTTAGAGGGTCACTTAAAAGTTGTCTTAGTTCAGCAATTCATTTATAGAAGAAAAAACAGTCACAGAAACCTTAAGGGATTTTCCAAGGTCACGTTGCTGTTGGTAATCAATAATAATAGCCCAGATTCCTTGTGCTGTGACTCCCAGGCCAGTGTTGTGTCCCTGATACAAGAAGTCACAAACTTAAATAGCTAATGCGGGAAATGTCCATGAATGTAGCAGCCATGGGTAATACACTAGAGAGTAGTGAGACTGTGGAAGTTCAGATCCTTTAAAGAGGGAAGTACTTCGATGAACCACCTGGGTGGTGTATCTGCCCACGTGCCAAATCTTAGCTAACAAAGAAATGATTTGCTGGTGAAATACATTCATAATTTACCTGTGCTACAGCAGAAATTTTTATGTAATTTCTATAACAAGGCCATTGCATTTTTGTTCTTTATTCATATCAGTGTAGTGCTTTGGAAATATTAATAAATATGGCTTTCACAAGTACTTGGAATTTCTTGGATCAAAAGTGCAGTAAAAACATCATCATAAATTTCCCTAGTGTTCGACAGTCATTTACACCTCTGAAGACAAGAAAATAGTTTCCATTGTTTAGTTTCTCTTATTGATTATAAATAACTATGTGAGTGAACTGAGCATTGATTTTTTGACAATTATAGGAAAATTCGTAAATGACAGATTCAAGCTTTAAATCTATTTAAGATTTATTATGATGCTATGCCTTAATTGTCATTAACATGAATATTCAAAAGTTCTGATACTAAAATATTAGAGTAAAAGTGATTGATGGATGTATTTAGAACTTCAATTGAAGTGAAATCAACTTTATGGTACAATTTTCACTGACCCTGAAAAAAATCCCCAATACATAGAGAGCTAATGGTTTATTTTCTTCCAGTTAGTGAATTAATTATAAATACTGACTCTCAAGCAGGGAAAGTTTAAATAAGGAAGTGGGTGGGAGAAAGTGAGTCATAATTGGTAACATTATCTGAAACAGTAAAGAAACAGGACATTGCAGAGTGAATCTCTTTACATCTATATATAGTGGTAGATTTTAGTGGGTGCTTGAACCATGGTGAAAGGAAGAGAAGGTTAGAACGAAGAAAACCTTTTGCCGTTGAAATGATGCCACCAGCAAGTATTTATAAAACAGTAAGACTTGTTCTTATTAAGGGAAACGTTTTAATTGGTGATGATGCCTGTGGTTGCTGGGTGGTGTGTCATCATGTAATATAATATCATTCATTTTCACAGGTGTGTCTTACTTGGTTTGGGAGAGATTTAATAAGGATTTAAAACTAGTGAAATAGAATAGCATACCTGGCTTTTCTCCTAAATGAGCCTAAGTAGTGGACGGCACTATATGTGGGAAGAAAAAGGAATTTTTCTCCAGGGAGCTGTTGTGCCAAACACCACATCTCCTGTCTAAAAAGGAATGTTTGAATTTATTATCTGCGTGGTGATGATGTGTTCTTTGCTGCTCTGATGGTTTGTAGTGCTAAGATGGTAGATTTTGTTAGGAGTATTTTACCACAATTAAAAATAAAAAAGGAAATCTTAAAAAATAAAAAAAAAGTTAGTAATATATAGTTGACCAAACAGTTTTTTTTTTCCTTTTTGTCTTTTTTACTGACCGGTAACAGTATCGCAACCCTCGGTGTCGCGCCCGTACTGGGGACCGGTAACGGGATCGCAACCCTCGGTGTCGCGCCCATACCGGGGACCGGCAACGGGATCGCAACCCTCGGTGTTGCGCCCGCACTGCACTCAGCCAGTGAGTGGGAACTGGTCTCCACATGGGATCCGAACCCTCGGCGGGAGCGCCGCCACACTCCCAAGCAGCGCACTCTCCAGTGTGCCACCGGGCCGGCCCTGACCAAACAATTTTAACCAGGAAAACTTGATGCTACTTCTGGCTTGTCCACTAACTAGCAGTATGACCTTGAACAAGTCAATAAAATTCTTTTTGTGTATAGTTAAAGGATATAAACTGTGTGTGATCTTAAGGCCCTTTTCAGTGATAATATAATATTCTATGCAGTTATATGTAGGTATATTCCCTTGTTAGCATAGCCCTCCAGATAATCAGTTGCTTCTTAAATTGTCCGTGTTGAATTTTTAAGACATAATGAAATATTTTGAGTTTCAGTATGCAGACAACTGAAAAAATTACTTCAATCTTTATATAACTGATATAGAGATTTACCTTAGAATAGTCTTAAATAAGGTTCCTTTATATCAGTATTAAATTAAATGGATATTTCCCAAATGCCCACCAGGAGTGGGAAAGGAGGGGATGGGGAATGGAAGGTAGTAGAGTGGGATTGCAAAGGTAGTTCAGGAAAATAAATGCATAAAAATATATCATGAACAGTCATTAATAACTGAGAACTGACTTTATGACAGTTTCAGCTTGTGAACTGTTGCACTGATTATCTGGGAAATTTTGGTCAAGAATCACTGTCATTGGCTAATGTAGAATACTGTTGTTTTTCCATGTAAAAGATAAAGAATACCTAACTCCTTGGAACTATGGACTCTACCGTACTCTAGCAAAGCTACACTTTTCCAATGATTAAACTTTTTGTAGCACCAGTAATTTAGAGTATAGCCAGACACCTCAAAATAAGCATATATTTTTTCAAACCTCAGAACTGGATAAAATTGAAAAGAAAATTGTTAATACTTTGTGATATCTTTAGTTGTCACCCACAAAGTGTTAACAGTATCTTTAAATAAAGTTTAATCATGTGTTACAACAGATTAAAAGATTGAAAACTGCTAAAGGGGAGATGTTGTTATAAGGAAAACTATTAAAACCCATAAGTTATGGGGATGAAAAAGGCAAAGGCGTATTGTAATGGGTGACTGCACCCGTGTGCCTGCAAAGGCACACACCCTTGAGGACGTCATGGAGCAACAGTGTTATAATTCCTGCCTGGCATGATGAATTTCATTTATTGTAAATTGCTTAAACTCTATTCAGCATACTCTGTTTATGAGACTCAGGTAAATGGGTCAATACATTTCACAGTGCATTTCATTAAAAATGGTTACCTTTTCTCAGATTTGTATACTTCAGATAATTTCTAGTTGTTTAGAAATCCACTAATGTTGAATGGTATATTCATCAATAATGCCATATAAATAAAAACTTATCTTTACAGTTTCATGAACCTTTTAATATCTGGGGGATATACATTAATAGGTTGTATTGGTAGATTTTTCTCAAGTTTTCTCAAGTGTATTCGAAGTGTTTTCTTCCTCTATATTTCATACAGCAAGCCAAATATAAATGTGTAGAGTTGTACTTTTTTAAGACTAAAGTTTATATAAATAAATCTCTGTTATTGGCAACATAAGTTCAAAGTAATAATGTATTAAAACTCTAATAACAGTTTTATGAAGGATGTAATATGAAGATTAAAAAAAAAAAGATAAATCCTTCATTTGACCAAAAATGAAGGAAGTTATACTCATATAATCAAGTGAGGGATAGATGAAAAAGGAGGTGTCCACAAAGTAGAGATTTTTAAAAATAATTTCTGATTTTCTAATTACCATTTTACTGATATTTTTATATAAGTCTTGTGGGTATATATCTGTTGAACATACTGTAATAAAAATTAAGATAATTATCTCTTAGGGAAAAGAATGACAGAATTAGACTCAAGTAAATTGTGAATAGAAAAACCAGTGCTGTAATCCAAGTTAACTTTTTTTCACTCTTTCCTTCCATTTCTACTAAGTTTAATTGTAATTCTTAAAAGCCTTAATTAACTTTATAGGATGTAATGTGAGGTATCAAAGTTTTCTGGGTGGTAAAACATAATGCTGACCTTGGTGATCCGTTTCTTATGCTGGGCAACAAGTTCTTTTTTTATAAAGCTTTAAATTTCAGTTAATGTCTTGAAAATAGAGGATAGCTGTTGAGGTCTTGTTAGATTCAGAGACTAATAGTAAGTTATTCCTTAGCTATTTCTTCTCTTGCCAAATCAGATTTAAATTGCAAGAAAGTGAAGGCACAAGCAAAGAGATTATCCAGCTTGACAAATCAGTGTTTTGTTATTGCTAGAATTACAATGAAAGCTCCTACTAAAATTGTAGGAGTTTTAAAATGATACGTAGAATAATGGACAAGTTGCCCCCTAACCATGTGGATAGTTCCTAAAAATCTTGAGGGCAGCTTTTCTTTATTCACTTAGAACTGAATGGTAAACTCAGAAACTTCTTTATTTTGTGGCTAATCAGTTTAGTATGTTGGAAAGGTGTAAGAGAGAGAAAAGAGAAAAAATGAATTGTTCTATTTAAAAATTCAGTGTGCCAGGTTCACTCTCCTGGGTGCTAGAAACACAGAAATGAAGTAGGCAAGCCATGCCCAGAGGGGAGAGAGACATAAAGAAATAAGTTACCGTAATATGGTACAATAAGTGCTTTGGGAACACAGATGAAGAAATGCTTGTTCCTGAGGAGGGCCAGTTGAGGGTCAGGCTGCTGAGCAGTTGCAGTAGGCTTAAAGAAAGAGTGGGACATTGCTAAGTGACAAAGAATAGACTGGCATAGGGGTGAAAATATGAGCAGTGAGCAGAGGTTGTGTTCGAGGAAATATTTCTGGCCTCATCATTAAGAAGCCAGGAGATCTAGAGAAACGTGTGGGTTAGAGGGCAAGGCTTAGAAAAAGTAAGCTAAGAACAAATTGCAATGGGCTTACATGCCTGTTAAGAAGTTACGGTTTTTTCCTGAAAACAATAGAGACTTTTAAAAATACATATATTTTAAAAATGACTAAATGTTAATAATCCTCATTGAAAAATAAGAAAATACAGCAAAACATAGAAAATACAAAAACCACCCATAATTCCAGTACCTGTAGAGAACTGCTTAGATATTTAACATTCCTGTTTGTTTTTCTAAGCTAGTGTTTGAAAAAAAAAAAAATCCAGTAGCATAATGTATGGTCACTCTGTATCCTGTTTTGTTGGATTAAACATAGGTATTTTCCCGTGTTAATTCAAACTTTCCATAAGCCCAATACTATCTGGCCTCAGAGATACTTAATTAAAGTGTGGAAGTGACATGATGACACATCTGTGGGTTTTAGAAAAATGAGTCAGATAAAAGGAAAAACAGATGGAGCAGGGTACATGGTTCAGAAGCTACTGCCCTAGGCCAGGAGTGAGGTGATGAGGACCTGGACCAGGCAGAGGGTTAGAAAGAAGAGATTTCTGAGGCCCCTGTGATGATGTCAGGAATGATCGAGTTCAACTCCTAGCTTGGATGAATTGGCAGATGGTACGTGATATACTGAACTACAGGAGAATAAAAGGAGAAATACTTTAGAGGCAAAAAAAAATAAATTAGATTTTGACAGTGAATTTGAGGGGCTTCTGGGAAGTCTGGGTGAAGATGTCTACTACAAAAGTAGAATATTCTGAGGGCATTATGGTTTATTGGTTAAGCATGAAGGCTTTGGAATTAAAAGACCAGGATTCAAATCCCAGCTGTATCACTTACCAGCTTGGTGACCCTGGACATATCACTTTAACAAAACTCTCCAGGCCATGGTTTTCTAACATGTTAATGAAAAAATTGATATGACAGGAAGGAACCTAATGGTGTTGGGGAGGAGAGGTGGGAGCAGAGTTGATTAGGCTGGTGTTGTACTACTGAGTTTGTGGCACCTGCAAAACATCCATTTGAAAATATTAATTAAGCAAGTGGAAATGTGGGTCTGGAGCCCAGGAAAGAAGGTAAGAATGTAAGAGGATGTGCATATGCGTGTGGTCAATCCTGCCAAAAGAGAACGGCTAGGACGTGGGCCAAGGGCTGAGCCCTGGAGAGCACAAATGTAATGGAAAAGGGAACATAGTAAATTGCCCCAGAGGAAAGAGAGAGAGAGAGAGAGAGAGAGAGAGAGAGCAGTGTTTTGGAACCACAGGGCTTGGGGGAATTGGGGGCACAGGTATATTGGTGAGCTTTAAGGAAAAAAGCATGATCAGCATCTAGAACATGAACTTAGGAGTTAACCTGGAAGCTTTTACTGGGACTTTGTAGCTAATGCTCAGTGAACTTGGGTAATCTAATTAAACTGAGTAAATATACATTGTGTGTATCCTATGAGCAAGGCACTACAGTGAATACAAAGAGGAAACTTATAGTTGAGGAGGAGGGTTAAGATATATAAATGACCATATCATACATAAATGATATAATGAGGTAGAAGGAAAAGGAGAACGCAAAGGTAAAGCTCAGGTTTAGGTCATGGCTGCAAGGGTGAATTCACTGTTGTTAGCGGAAACGAGGAAGTCAGGGAGAGTCTGGGACTCATGGAGTGACTGAGGTCCTGCAGGACCACAGAGCATAGAGCTGGCTCGGAGGCTTGGTGCTTGATGTGCTGATTTGGGAAGTGCCCCATGGAGGCCAGTTGGACCCTCAGGGGGCGAGGCTGGGAGCTTGTGGGGAGGTGGGGCAGGTTAGCTGTTGTGACCACGACTCTGAGGCAGCAGTCTCTCCAGCAGTGCCGAGTGGCCTGGAATTTAAGAAAGAGTCAAAGCAAACTTGGAGCGGGAGTTAGCCAGGATCAGCACGTCAGCAGTGTCGACAGGGGATGACAAGAGCAAAGGATGGGGTTTAATTGAATGTTGAAATGAACCAGGAGAATTGAGAAAGAGTGGGTGATTGGAGGTCACACTGTACAGAAAGATCCAGTATCATGCAGGTGTGGGAGAAATGGACAGGTAAGATCTTGAAAACAGGAGTTGTTGTATGTGCCTTTCAAAACAACTAGAAGAGAGCCATATACCATATTATGACCTGGTGGTCAGGAGCACAGACTCAAGAGCCAGACTCGAAGTTTGAACCCAATCCTAGCCACTCACTAGTTCTGTGACCCTGAGCTGGTCACTTAAACCTCTCTGTACCTCTGTTTCCTCATCTGTAAAAGGAATATAATGTATCTACCCCATAACATTGTTACAAGCGTAGGTCATTTAATAGTTGTAACGTACTTAGAACAATGCCTTGATGCCTAAGAGTTATGTATTTGTTAAATAAACAGAAAATCCACCCTATCCACCCTCACTTGTAACTTAAGATGAATAGACTCAAGATCTGAGATATCATTTAATAAATCCAAAATTCAACATATTCTGCCTGGGGGACCCCAGCACCTCTCTATCAGTTCTCTTTTAAATCGAGGTGCCCCTCTGTGGGATGCACAGAGATACGTTTGCATGCCTCTTCTTTTTTAACTTAGGTTTTCTATATTTTATTTCTCTTGCCTGAGAACCACTGGTTATTACCGTGTGAGGCACTCTCATAGTATGCACAAGGTTTTAACTCCAGAGAATTATCATCAGAAATATTTATAAATGAGTGAATTACTTTGATTCTCTACCTAGACTTTTTTTTTTTTCCTTTTTGTCTTTTTTCGTGACCGGCAACGGATCGCAACCCTCAGTGTCGTGCCTGTACTGGACCGGGACCGGCAACGGGATCACAACCCTCGGTGTTGCTCCCGCACCTCACTCAGCCAGTGAGCGGAACCGGTCTGTATGTGGGATCTGAACCCTCGGCGGGAGCACCGCCTCGCTCCCAAGCGGCGCACTGTAGCAGTGCACCACCGGGCCGGCCCTCTACCTAGACTTTTGAGATAGGTTAATTCAGTTATTAAATGTGTGTATACATTCTTCTTGGTGCTTGTTCTTTAATTTCCGCAAAACCCAAAGGACAATTTATTCTGACATATACTAAATGGGGTTCAAGAAGACCAAGTTGTTCTCCCTTTGCCACTACTTACTTCCTGTCTGATCTTGTGCAAATCATCAAACTTTCCTTCTCTGTGCAAGCTCTAATTCTCCCTCCTCCCCATCAAATCTCAAAAGGATGTAATTTAAACCCTCAAATTAAAAGTGCTCATTTTTCTATTCTCCTGCCTCATTCAAATTTTGAATGGGATGGGGTGGAGGACATACATTTTGGAAAATATTGGTGCTGGGTCACAAGTAAGCTTGGACTTTCCTCCCAAAGCTTCCTGAAGGATCATGCTAAAGTAACAGACTGTATGCTTGTGACACTGTATTGTGAAACACTTGGAAAGGAGTAACGTGTGTATCATAAGTGGGCATTCTTTTTTTTTTTTTTTTTTAACGTATAATGTGAACTTGGTGATAAATTCCATGAGACCCCATGTCTTCCTTTATGTCATTATTACATGATCTTATTTGAACATGAAATCTGTGTTTTATTCCTTTACCTTTTGGTTTTCTTCTTTCCAAAATCCACAGGGATTTCTCTTCATACAAAAGGCTGTATTAGAGCAAGAACTTGTTTTCACAGACCAGGGTTTGAATCCTGGCTCAGTCACGTACTAGCTGTATGACTTTGGGCCAGTTACCTAGCCTTGCAAAGACATAGCTTCCTTGTCTATAAAATGAGGGCAATTACATGCAGTAATTCATGTGGAGCATATAGAGTAGTGTACGCAATAAGTAGTCAATAAATAGTGGTGGTTGCCACTGTCTCACTTGTGGTAGGTTCCATTCATTTCCCCACTCTTTAGTTTAGTGAGAAAGAATCTGTAGAATTATGGACTATTTAGAATGAAGGTGTCTAATACCAGTTAGAGATTTTAAGATGCTTTTTCAGGTGATAGGCCAATTATGTGCCGTTCACATATCATTGTGATCTCATTTTAAATTACCACCTGGAGCCACATAGAAGACTTTGATGTCTGGCAAGACATATAAAATAACATATCAATATTTTGATGCATCTCATGGATTGTGATGCAAAAGAAAACCAAATGTTTATTCCCTAAGCTGACTGAACTTTTTATGAGAGAATGGGCTTCATGGAACACAGAGATACATGTACCTATACAGAGCCACACCCTCCTTCTTCATGGAAGAATGTAATTAACCGACAGCAGATTTGAATAAACTCCCCAGGATTGAGAAACAGTCATCTGGTCTTAGAAACACCTGATAATTTATTTACTTAGGTCGTTTACATATATATTGTTTTAAATATAACCTCTAATAAATATATATGAGAAAAGCTGTGAGAACATTAGGAGTTTTGAGTAAATGTTTTTAGAAGACAAATACTTTTTGCTTAAAATGAAATCATATGAGAACATATACTGAAGAATTATAAAGCATCATATCAATATCAGATTTGTTTTTTAAAAATTGAAGATTTTGCCCTTAAAGCATCTTCAGGAAGCTGTAATTGTTCATTAGCATTTACACAATTCTTCCCAGACTGCTCCTCTGGTTGGTAGTTTTGAGACATGTGGCAGGGCAAATGGCAACGATTTTGAAGAATGAATCACTGGCTCCACTCAAGTGTGTTCTGCCTTTCCAGTTAATGAACTCTGTGAGCTGCAGTGGGGGATCTTTGTCCTGCCTCCTGCCATATGGGAGAGTCATGCTAAAAGGTCTGAAAAGAGCTGCAGGAGCTGGTGATATCTGCAAATGAGGAGGCAGAACTGATACTGCAGTTCATTCATGAGCCAGCGGGTACAGCGACTCACAACAGGCTGAACCTAATCCTGGGGAGAAAAGAACAGATCTCTCCCAAAGGGCACTGGAGGTGTGAAGACAACAGTAATAGCCCAGGGAGTACATTAAGCAGGAAGAGAAAAATTAATTGTATACTTTAGGAGTGTATCTTTTTCAATTTAACAGTATTTACTAAAAGTTATAATTTACAAGTATTTATAAATTATCTTGAAAAGTTAAGCCTATTTATCAGACTCTGGTAGAAGAAAATGGGATTATTTATTAAATCAATATCTTGTAACAATTACTGCTTCCCAAAGAATCACAAGAATAAATGACTAAAGTGACAAGCACAAAGTAAGAGTTATATAATTTTGAAGTGGCAAATATTAAGAAACAGAATTTACCTATTTAACTTTCCTATTTAAAAAAATATATTAGGTGAGAACCCCAGTGTACCAGCAATTTTAAACCTACTTTATCCATTATTTATGCATAAGTCTAATAGAATATTAGAGTCTCATGCATGCAGACAGATTATATATTTCTCCTTAAATGTACTCAAAGATGAATTCCAGTAAATAAGTAATTTTTAAAGTTGGAAGCCATTATTATTATTACATCACAATGACTGCATTTTGTACATCTGAGAAGTCTGCTTTAAATAGAATTTGTTGGAAAAAAATATTAAAATCTATAGTAGGTACCACATTTCCATTTTTAGGCAGATTTTGTAAACAGATATTTTTTTATTTTGTCTGTCTGCTTATAGGCACAGTCTTATTTTTTGTTGCAAAGAAGGGTGAGAGTGAAAGCCAAATTATGTACTGTATAGTGACTTGATTCATGTACTCTTTTATATGATTGGAATCTGATACAGTAACCTAACTAAGTGACCTCGAGTAAATTATCTGGCCTCTTTGAGCCTCAGGATTTTTTGTTGTTTTGTGTGTGTTTGCACATGCGTGTTTATGCATGTGCTGCCTGTAAAATAGGAATAATAATGGTACCTATTTTATAGAATTGTTGTAAGGATTAGTCAATTTATGTAAAGTACCTGTGACAGTATCTGGCACGTAACAAACAATCAGTGAATAAGTGTTAGCTGTTCTTATTATGGTGATATTATTGTTGTGATTAACCTAAAGCCAGGCTCGTTGAGTCCATGGTTTCCTCATCTTCACTACAGAATCCCTAGTAACTTTTTTGCAAACCTCTATCTAAGTGAGTGATTAAGCTGTATGTCAGCAAGCTTACTTTTGCTTATCTTTGTGTTGGCTTTGGCAAGGTCAGGGACCTGAAGGGTAGAAGACCATCTGTGTGGAAGGAGCATAGCTTTTGCTAATAACTGCTGGCATTCCCCTTGGATTTAGTAAAATATTACCAGAATATCCACAATTTGCCAAGTTCAGCTAAAGTATGCTTTGTAGTCAGCAAAAGATTGTGTACGATTGTGGAAGACCTCAGAGGTGACTTCATTGTGTAGCAATAATAGACGGTATGACTTGTTGGTTAACATATTCTCTGACTTGTGAAAGATGTATTATTTTATCATGGCACAAGTTCTGGGTTGCTTTCTATAAAGAATTCTAGAATCAGAAAATATAAAAGAGTGAGAGTGAGTAAATTAGATAAATTACCACTGTTGGAATAAAACTAAGGGCTTGAAAAGAACAAACTACTGATATTAATAACAACATGGATGTATCTCAGATGCATTTTGCGAAGTGACAGAGCAAGACTCAAAAGGCACATACAGTGTGATTCCATTTACACAACATTCTGGAAAAGGACAGATAAAGGGCTACCAGGAGCTGGTGGTGGGATCCTGGGAGTGGAGAGGGGTTTGACTAACAAAGGGGCCCAGGAAAAATTTAGGCATGATAGGAACATTCTATATCTTGATTGTGGTAGTGATTACATGATCATATGCATCTGTCAAAATTCCTTTTACTGTTTGCAAGTTCTGCCTCAATAGCTCTGGCTTTAAAAAAACAAACTACGGGTTTAGAGTGTTGTGGGGAGTATTTCTTGTGAGTATAAAGGATAGCAAAGTTCTTTTTCTTCTGAAATGTTGATAGGTTTAAATATTCACTATGCATTTGTGTTCACTTATTACAGGTTCAACAGTCACATTTTTATTTCATTACATATTTAACTTTTATCTCTTTTCCCTCTGTAAGTTGTAATTGCTTAAAAATTATGTGGAAGTTTTTCAGTTTCATGGAAGATACTGCATATGTATCATAGTATTTAAGTTTTCTGTATTAATCAGGATGCTTGTGTCCACCAGTAACACTCAGCTTGGCATAAACAATAACGAAGTTTATTGTCTTCATCCCTGTGGTTATGGGATGGCTGCTCATAGCACTTAAGCCTACCTGTACCCTCATTCATGTGGAGCCCCAAAGAGAGAGCTCATTTCCTGTGGCTCTCTCTGGAGAGTAGGGAGCCTCCTACTGACAAAGTTCTCAGCATGTGTTTCCTCTTGTCTCATTGGCTTGAACCAGTCATTGTGTTCTCTGATTCTTAAACCATTCAAGTCCCCCCTTTATATGGGGAATGAGGTCAGTTTTCCCAAAGGAAATGGCTGCATAGTAGTGAGGTATTTGCATTAACCAAATCTGATGCTGTTAAGAAATGGGGCCACTGGAGGGAAAGGATGCTGGGCAGGCAACCAGCAGAGCCAGTACTTTACCCTGAATTTATTAAGTTCAATCAAAACCTTGACTAATCGTGGAATATGATGACTACATACTTCTTATTTCACTATTTCTGAAACCACAAATTATTTAACCACTACTATATTACTTCACTTAGACTTCACATAAAAATACCTCATTCCAGTTCTAAAGGGCAATACGTTAACTTTCCACTTTTAGCACGGATATTGCATGTAAAGCATAAAGTTGATCTCACGTGTGTTGAACACAATGTAGCATTCTTGGAACTTAATAGCATTTTACATACAGTTTAAAATGTTGCATTTATACACAAATTCAATGCTGGATTAAAATATACTCTGGCATACTTTGCTACAAGTGTTTTTCCTAAACCCTTATTATACTTTATAATCTCTTACAGTGAATGTGTATTTCAGCAAAGTACTAGGTAGAACTTTCTCAATGTAAAGATTTACATGTGAAATATAAACTGCATTCTAATTGGACCAAGCCCAAGGGCTTTAAATAGTTCAAGAAGGCTCCATGGACAAGGAATGGAAATTTAGCAGGCCATCCAAAGCAAAGTAAGTGTTAGAGACACCTAGAGAGAGACAGGAAGAACATATGCCAGGCAGGGAAGATGGGGAGAAGAAAGGTTTGGGGGTGGCCAGGGACATGCTTGGATAATGATCAAAGTGTTAGATTGGTGCGTTTGGAGGGAAGGGTGCCCATGAAGATACAACGGGAAAGAGTTTGAGCGGGTAGAGGTTTGAACTACCCCTAATGGTACATAGAGTCTGGATTTGATCCTGTCAGTGAGAGGAGGACTACTGAAGGCTTTTCTTTCTATGGGGAGTTTGGTTATATGTGCAAAGCAAAGTTTTAGAAAGATTCCACATTTAGCAATATGCAAGGTGAATCAGAGCCAAGAAATACTGGAATCAGATCATTTAGAAACTGTTGATTGGCCTGGGCTCAAGATAATTTGAGCAAAACAGGGTGGCAGTGATGAGAACTTAAAAGATAAATGCTGGGCCAGCCCCGTGGCTAACTCAGGAGAGTGTGGCGCTGGTAGCGCCGAGGCCGCGGGTTCGGATCCTATGTAGGGATGGCCGGTGCGCTCACTGGCTGGGCGTGGTGCAGACCACACTGTGCTGAGGGTTGCGATCCCCTTACCAGTCGGGAAAAAAAAAAAAAAAGATAAATGCTAAAGACATAATATCGTGCATAGGACTTGGCAGCTGTCTGGATTTCATGGGAGGGAACTAATTTTAAAGCAGTTCAATGTTCCAAAGCCAGGTAACTGGAAAGGGATGGTACTATTACTAGGATGGGAAAGTACGGGGTTGGTGGTAGGGTAGAGGTTTTCTGAAAGAGATAAGTTTGGTCTTATGCTGACAGCATGTGAAAGTAGTAATAAATATCCAACGGTAGTTATGTATGTGAGCCTGCTACTCATTTATTCAATTCATTTATTGTGCAATATTTATGAAATACCAATGTTTTTATTGAAGCATTATAGTAAACACAGGAGATAGAGCAGCTAACACACAGAAAAGTTGTATGCTAGCAAGGTCATACAAATATATTTATAGGGTAAATAAAGAGATATAGAGGAAATAATAAAGTGGGATTTAATTTAAAATAATATGGGAGGAAAGAGGTGGGTGGGGGGGATAGATGCAACAAGATTAACAGTGAATTGATAGTTGTTTGTTGAATCTCCATGGTGGACACTTGGGGGTTCATCTCACTATTTTCTCTACTCCTATATGTGATTGAAATTTTTCGTAATGAAATATTTTCTTAAAAGGAAAAAAGTTATGTGCATAGAGCTAATAATTAGGCAAGACGTCTGACAGAGTGATGAAATCATTTCCAAAGAGTAGCCTGAGAGAGGCAGGGAAAATGTGGAAAGTAAGAGGATAGTGCTGGGGACTGAAAAGATGTTTCTAGGAAAATGCGGATGACATTGTTAACTGCTGCGGAGGTCAACGAGGCAGCTGTAGTTTGCATCTAGCAGACTGCTCGTTTCTAATTTTGTTCATTTCCAGTTGGATGTTCCTTGAAAGGGATTGGGTTCCTGAGAAGCTTGAGAAATGGGTTTTGATAAAACCGTTTGATGAAGTGTTTATTACTTGAGAAATATTGTCCAATATTTCTTTCCTAATGTGTGATTTTCTGTTCTGTTTTTAGGAGACTAATGAGCAAAAACTTCACAAAATAGCCAACGAACTTTTGCTTACAGAAAGAGCTTATGTCAACCGACTTGACCTCTTAGATCAGGTAATATTTTCACTTTCAGAATTATTTTATGTTTTGCATTGTCCGTCATTTTAACCTAGTTATTAAAGTGTTTTAGAAACTCCAAAGGGCCTGACTGTTTTTGGCTAGTGAAAGCCACTTGCTGAAGGAAATCTCTGTCACTTTCAGCTTCATTAGTGAATTCACTAGGTATAAACATTTTGTAATTTGTAAAGAGTAGAGGTTTCTTTCTGTACGAGTCACAAAATACCTTTATCAGTATCGTGTAACCTTAAACACTAGTCTGCTTCTCAATTATTTATTGTGATCCTGGGGGCCATGTTACTATTATAATCTAAATACCTGACATAAAGTTGCCCAGTTAATATTTGTTGACTATGTAAATCTACTTTATCACATTTCGTACTTTCATAATGGTAGAGTCTTGTATCATTTCAAGTATACATTCGGAAAGGTTAGAATGCACCATAAAAATAACTGTTGAAAACTAAGGTGTCTTAATTCTGTTTCAGCAATAAAGAACAGGACAATTGGTAGATTGTCTGTTAATACAGACTCCTCTTGTCAAAAGAGAAAGCTGTCATATTTGAGCATTAGTTGTAAGAATTATCCCACTTCTACCACTGAAAAACTGGGAATTTCATGGAAACAGACAGTCCTAGGCACACCTACTTATCATTGGTTCCAAGAGTGAACTGCATACCTTGTAGGGTGAGCCTTGAGGAGCCAGTTTAAGGCTTGTGTTCTTTGTAATAATGATTTAGTGGCTCAAATACTCATTTTTCAAAGAAATTCATCATATGCCAAATCAATTCATGTGGAGTTTATATCATTGAAACAACTTATCTTCCTCATGGGAATAATATACCTGAAAATTTTAGGTATTCCTATAGTGGAGATGTCTTTTCCTCTTATCAAATTGTATGTTTGTCTTTTTTAAGGAAAATTAACTTGTCAGCTACTGTTGCTGACCTTTTAGAATTTTAAAGCCTTAATTACTACAGTATCCTATCTACTGGAGTCTCTAAGGATATAATTTTGTGTTCTCTTTACCTCCCAAGAAAATGCAGTGGAGGTGAATTTAGAGAATTAACAACCATCTGGACATTTTGAAGGAACAGACCTCCTTCTGCCCACATTTAACAAAATGGCAATTAAGAGGTATAGTAGCCCTAGAGGAGTATAGCAAAGACTGCAAATTGTTTTTTAATTGTCTTCAAGATACCTGTCCTTGTCTATGGGAGAAGATTTTCTGCACATATCAGTGTTTCAAGTTATCGTTCATTATTACTAAAGAGCAAGTAAACATCTGAGAACTAAACTATTTTGTTCACTCATTTGGATAGTTATTAAGCACATATTCTATTGTGAGAACTAAATCAGAATGTCCCCCCTTCACAAGGGAAGCTATTTTAATAGGAGAAGTGAGATTTATGTCAACAAACTACAATAAAGGCAATATGTAATAAGTGCCACAGAAGTTATTCAAAACGTAAAGAGAATTGAAAAGTACCACAGTTATTTTGTGTATATATAT
Organism: Galeopterus variegatus; assembly: GCF_000696425.1. NCBI lineage: Eukaryota > Metazoa > Chordata > Mammalia > Dermoptera > Cynocephalidae > Galeopterus > Galeopterus variegatus. The sequence goes on along the minus strand of NW_007728751.1, from coordinate 12,298 downwards.
TGTTTTCACACTTCTTAACTCTAGCTGTGGGTAGGAAGGGTAAATCCTATTAACCACAACTGGAAATTCTCTGGCACAGAAAAGGTAAAATATTTGCCTTAATGTCCCACAGATAGGGACATAGCTTAGGTTACAATCAAAGTGTTCTAATATGTGTTTCTTCTAGATTAAAGTATATAGTCACTCCTACATTTCAAATGACGATTGATTTCTTGAACCATGAACTTTTCCATTTATTCAACAAAAAGTAACTAAGAGCTCACTATGTGCCTAGCACAATGCTAGGTGGTTAACCAATACATTTCAAGTAATGTTTGCTTTATTCTCTTACTCAGGTATTTTATTGCAAACTTCTAGAAGAAGCAAACCGAGGTTCTTTTCCAGCAGAGACAGTGAATAAAATCTTTTCTAATATTTCATCCATAAATGCCTTCCACAGTAAATTCCTATTGCCAGAGCTGGAGAAACGAATGCAAGAATGGTAAGAGGCGCACATAGCAAATGATACGTCTAAGGCAGTCATACAAGATGCTGTGCTTTTCAGCTTTTAAGTTGAAATAGAAATCGCATACACAACTATAGCTAGACATTTGTGCTAAATTTCTTGTATTAAAGACCGCTGATAGAAGTTGTGGTACGTTTTCACCTTTAGCTGACCAGAATTTCATCTCTGCTTTTCAAACTATTTTTGACTAGTAGAGACAAGGTATCAGGGGTCGTAATCTGGAGCTTCAAGAATTCGATAGCCTCTGCCTCTCTCTTTACTGCGCCATTCCTAAGCTCCCTTTAAAAAGGTGCTTCTTCATTCTCTAGCAGTCTCACAGCAAAGTAGATCTGCTAAAGCACAGGGTGTTTGTAGAAAGTGATTACTTCATCTGGAATCCTGTTAATTCACTCATTCTGTAAGAAATCTTTTTTTTTTTTTTCTTTTTTTTGTCCTTTTGAGACCGGCCGCACCGCACTCAGCCAGTGAGTGCTGTGAGCGCACCGGTCATCCCTATATAGGATCCGAACCTGTGGCGGGAGTGCTGCTGCGCTCCCAGTGCCACACTCTCCCGAGTGCGCCACAGGCTCGGCCCTCTGTAAGAAATCTTAATGACCTGTTTCTATATTTGATACAGGGAAACTACCCCCAGGATCGGAGACATCCTTCAGAAATTGGCGCCATTCCTTAAGATGTATGGAGAATATGTAAAAGGATTTGATAATGCAATGGAATTGGTTAAAAACATGACAGAACGAATTCCCCAGTTCAAATCAGTGGTCGAAGAAATTCAGGTAATAGGACTGTTTTGTTGAAGGCTATGAATTAATTTTTTCATACAAATCCTGTGATCTTCTAGATCCAAAACTGAGATCTAGAGATTTGCCTGAAATACCCAGCCAAAATTCATTCTACTCTGAATTACACAGAGATCATCTCTGCACAGTTTAAATACTTACGAAACACATGCTACATACTAAGCAGTAAATTCCCCTTTTGGTTTTGAGACCAGCAGAGGCTGGCTGTATTAGGGTCTACATGAATTTACAAAGTGAGTTAGTTCCCCTTCAGGTCTGAGCCTCTCCTGCATTCTTTCAGAGGTTGAAGTGTTGGGAAGATTATAAATGGATATAAAGAATGACTACGATAAACCCTGAGATTTTAGAAATACCATTTTCCTTTTTCTTTGTCTCTTTATATCAGTATCCTGATTTTCTCCTGTTTCACCAAACCTGGATAATACATTTTAATAATATAGTAATTTCAATTTGATTCTCTAGTCAAAATTGTTAATAATTTATTCTTTGCAGTTTAAATATTAAATTTTTTGGCTCACCCTAAGATTCTTGGGCTGAGGATTCTGTTGCCTGTTCACTGCCTTCTTTTGTGTTATATAAATATTTTTTATTTTACCATTTTAATTCCTCTAAGTTTTAAACTATTTTTGAGTTATTTTCCTAGTGGTTGCTCTTGGGATTACAATATGCATCTTAACTTATCATAGTCTACTTCAGAATATACTAACCTTAATTCTAGTAAAATATAGACACTTTGCTCCGATACAGATCTATTCCCTCCTCCATGCTCTGTGCTTTTAGTGTCATGTGTACATTACATTTTTATATATTTTAAATTCAACAATACCGTGTGTGTGACTTCCTTTACACAAATGTTGGTATTCTTGATGTTATCCCACAAGTTTCTGAAACTCTTCATTTTTATTCAGTCTTCTCTCTGACCTTCAGATTGTATAATTTCTATTAACCTTTCTTCAAATTTCCTGATTCTTTGTCATCTCAAATCTGTTGTTGATGGGCTGGCTAGTTAGGTCAGTTGGTTAGAGCATGGTGCTGAAAAAACAAGATCCAGGGTTCAGTCCCTGTACATGCCAGCTGCAAAAAAAAAAAAAAAAACAAGCTGTTGAGCCCATGTAGTGAATTTTAATTTTAGTTGTTATACTTTTCAACTCCAGAATTTCCTTTCTTTTTTATTGTGTCTATCTCCTCCTTAAAAATTGCTACTTGTGTATTCATTGTTGTCATATTTTTCTTGAATTCATCGAACATTACTTCATTTTTTGGAAAACATTTATAATAGCAATTAAAACCTTTGTCATCCATATCCAACATCTTGGGACACTCAGAGACAATTTCTATTGACTGACTTTTTTTCATTATAGGTCATACTTTACTATGTCTTTGAATATCTCATAATTTTTGCTGAATATTGGACCTTTTAGATAACCTATTGTAGCAACTCTGGTTTCTAATTTGCCCCACTGAAAGTGGTTGTGATTACTTTTGTGTGTTTCTTTGTTTAGTAACTTCCTTAGACTAAATCTGTAAAATCTCTCTCTGATGTGTAGTTGCTGATACCTCCACTCAGTTTTTTGTTGAATATTCTTGTGCTTTCTAGTGGTTGTGCATATATGTCTGTGTAGGTTAGGGGTAATTATTATTGCATGAGGTGTTCACCTACCTAGAGCCAGCTTCTGTCCTCTGCTGATGGACTGGCCTGTGGGTACAAAAACACATCTAAAGACCACACCATTTTCAAGTCCACTGGGCCCTTTGACATCTTCTATCCACATGTACGCAGCCTTAGGGCAGCCAGGAGGGTGTGCTGGCTTGGGCGCTGTCTGTGCTGGTCATTCATACAGCCCTAGCTAAGAAAATGACTATCCCAACACCCAACCACAACTTCAGGCAGTTAGAGCTATTGGCTCTCTCTACTCATCCACCTTAGAGATCTTCACTTCTAATAATGTTGTTGCTGGGTGTATGCATCGTCCTTTATTCAAAATTGAGTGAGCCCTTCTCAGCCTCAGCAAAGAAGCTGCCAGTCCTTACAGCCTGTGCTTCGCTGGCAGAACCATCATATGGACTGAGCTGGGGGAGCGATAGAAGCAGCCCCAGGCTAGAACGACAGATGTCGTGTTCTTACTCAAACTTCAACAGTTCTTAAAGCATAAACACTTTCAGACTGCTATATACCTTCGATCACTTTTTTAAATGCTGAAATGGTTGTTTTGTCAGTTTTATCCAGCTTTATAGTTGCTTTTAATAGGGAGAATTTATCAGTCTCCTTACTGAGCCATCGGTAGGTGTCCTGCATCTTCCCCTCTGCTCCTTTTTTCAACATCCCTTTTCTTTCATGATTAAGCCCTATTATGCCTTTCTCAACACTGCCTCCTCCTTTGATTCTTTCTCAAGCCCTTTTTGCTAATACTGAAAGGTGGGCAGAACACAAGCCTTGCCCTCTGCAATCTTCTTTCTCTTTACACCCTCAGTGATATCATATTTCTACGTCATGCCAGACAGATGCCTCTGTGGTTGGTTTTTCTGATCTAGTCCTCTACCCCAAGACTCCAGTAACAAATGGCTGAGTGCTGTTTACACACTTATGTATGAGCATCTTGTTGTCAAAACAAGTCAGCATGTTCTGTTCCTGTCTTTAGCTCATAAGCATTTTTTCCATCTGACTTTTTGTACATTGTACAGGGTAGATAATTCTGATATGTGATTGGATTTATTAGATGACTGCATTATTCTCTCTTTACCAGAGCTTGGCAACTTGGCTTTATCTTTGATTTGTCACGTCTCCTCATTCTCAGTATGTAGTCATTTGCCTGTGAGATAATGTATTCAAGATGCTTACCATAGTGCTTGTTGCACAGTCTTGCATGTCGTATCAAATTCTGCAATGTGTGTCTTCTCCATGTTATAAGGAAGTTACATGGGCTGTGAGAAGAGTGGTAGATTGACAGTCAACTAACCTGTGTTTTAGAATCCTCATCTGCCACTTTCGGTCGCTTGACCTTAGAACACTCTCCTAATTTCTCTGAGCCACAGTTTCTTCCTGGATATATTTTCCTGTATATATATAATTGGTTTGTCAGGAAAAATCAAATGAGATCATTAAACCTGTACAATTAACATCTTATACTTTGCTAAGGGAAGCTGTTATTCCCTCAGCTTCTGTGACAATTTCAGGCCTTATTACTTTTTTCCTGGTCTACAACACTTGTTTCTCCACATCCCCCTGCAGCCACTCTGCATTAGGTTAATCTTAATAGAGCTCAAATCTAATAACATCACTTCCTTGCACAAAAAGCTGAATTCGATGAAGCAAATCTGAACTTGACTTTGCTCTGAAGGTCCTTGGTGTTATTATCTCGTATTACCTTTTCTTCCTCACCCTATTTCCCTGTGTTTAGCTTCGTTACCACAAAATCCCAAGTGTTTCCTTTTGGTGAACTTGTTTCATGCCTCACTGCCTTGGGCCTATGCTCCCAGGTCCTTCTCCCTGCACTCACACCCTAGTCGTCTTCTCTTCCCTTCCTACCAAAGCCTGCACTTAGCAGAGGTTGTGTTAAATGCTCCTTTAGTTACTTGTTTGCTCTGAATGCAAAAACTACGTGTTAATACAACTTTTATACCCTGTAGTGCCTTGATCATGGTACGAGTTCAGTAAATATTTTAATGGGATTTCTGCTTTGTTTAATATGAACAGGAATACATCTTATTTTTCCCTTTCTTATGTTAACAGCTTATTGAAAGCGAGTAATACAGCCTTAATTTTGCCCTGAGAAATAGAGATCTGTTTATAGAGTTTGGTTTCTAATGAAAAAGAATGCTGTGACCTAATGAAAAATTAAAATTTTCTGATCAATAACAAGATGGCAGAACTTGTCATTCTTCCTTGTGGAGTCTTTTTAAAGTTCAAAGGAAATGACATTTATGATAACCTTATTAAGAAATAATTTCTGCTGAGTCCAAAGTCATTTAATACAGTTGTGCTTAGTGAACCTCATTAAACACGTGCATCTTTTGAATATCTCTGTAGAATGATTTAATAATATGACTTCACAAACCCTTGTAGTGACTAATGATGTGGTTGTCAGCAATCTGGAATTTTCTTGCTTAAAATTCTTCTTGATTTTTTTTTTCTTTCTGTTCTTACACTAGATTAGTGGTCCTCAAACTTTAAAATTATAAGAATATGGGGTATTTTTAAATGAATATTCTCAATCTTTTTCCCCAAAAGTTGTGATTTCTTAGATTGGGGTGGGGTTCAGAAATCTGCATTTTTAAAAGCACCTCAGATATATCTAATGCAGGTGATGCATAGCCATACTTTATAGGAAAATACCATGCTTGACGAAAGTTCTGTATTACAGTGGGTTTTTAGACTGGTCAAACTAATTTTTATTTATTTATTTATTTTAAAAAAACCTTTCTCATTACAGAAACAAAAGATCTGTGGGAGCTTAACTTTGCAGCATCACATGCTGGAACCTGTTCAGCGGATACCCCGGTATGAGATGCTCCTTAAAGACTACCTAAGGAAACTGCCATCTGATTCCCTGGACTGGAATGATGCTAAGAGTAAATGCTTTTTTTTTTCTTTTCCCCATTATTGGATAATCAAGTGGCCAAAGCAGCCCTATGGTTCCAAAGTGAGATGTGTCTCATATCTACTTTAGTCAAATATTGCTATCAGAAAATAATCTCACTGGAAATCGTTATCAATGCCTTAATTAGGCAAGTCACTTTTGAGCCATGATCATAAGTTTAGAGCAATGCAAATCACATTTCTGATGCTAGTTTCATGTTAATCACTAACCGAAATATAAAACTGTAATCTTGGAGACATTTGTAACAGCACCATACAATTACTTTCTCAGAGGAAGAACACAACCATTCAGAATTATAAGTGCCACTGTTTAATTAGGTTGTTCCATATCAAGAAAGCTAAGATGACATTTATTAGTAAAAATAACCTAAGCAAGTTGGCTTCACCTACCATAATGCATAAAAGGAAATGGTGCATTTTACTTTCCAATAACATTTCCTCAAGAAAACTTCATTCCAGTTCTGTTAGTTGTCTTTTGATTTTTTATTAGATTATAATGAAAGGCTTTTTCAAGGCTTACAGTTTCTATAATACTTTAGCTTTCTCATGCACTTTTAAAAATCAGTTAACTATAAAAGGATAAATGTAAATTTAAGAAATAGAAATGGCTTGATATTCAACAAGTACTAACAGTACTAGTGCACAGTCTTAAAACAATGCTACTTTTATAACTTATTGTCTCCTATTATAAGTGAAACTTGGTGACAGATGAGGAACACTAAACATCATCTTTGGTCTTACCGCCTGAGTCTTTTCTTGAACACATGCTGTCTGTGACATGTTTCACCCACCATCCAGGTGACTTGGTGACTACAGAAACTTCCCTTCTCCCCTCTTTTCTTCTACAATTTAGAATGAACCTGATTTGCCATCTTCCCCCAACCCACCACCTCCCAGGAACTCTGCCCCATCCCCACTCTCCACCCATCTGAATGTTTTTTGTTTGTTTTGTTTTGATTTTAGTGGCAGAATTACTGGTGGAATTAGAGGTAGAATTACTGCTTCTCTTCCTTGAGCTGTTCTCTTGAGCAGTAGTCCCAGCCCATCTTATTTTGTCTCCCTCTATCCTGGATCCAGTATTAAATAGACAGAATTGCCCACATCAGGATAGTTCTCTAAAATATAAATAAAAATTCAGTTTCTTCTATACTCAAAGACTTGACTTCCCCTAAGATGCTTATGTCAGAATGAGAAAGGTGGTGACATAGTAGAGCATTTTGTAACTCTTCTTGGTTTCTCACTGCTACTTACACTAGAATTCCAAGGAAATCACAGAGGGCTTTTAGAGATCTCAAAGTAGAGGGGAAAGCGACAAAAGTGCATTCTTTTCAGCAGTGCAAAGAAGACAGAAAATGTAGATCAGAAGTGATGGCGTTGACGTAACAGAATTAAGCAGGCCGGTATTCACAAGATAGAAAAGAAAGGAAGAAAACAGGACATGATTTAGGATCGATAGGTATTGCCTGGGGCTGATCCTGCGGGAGGCCTTGGCTTCCACAGCTCTTCACCAGCAAGCTCTGGAGCTCCTGAGATGTCCATACCAAAGAGGTCCCATTCCCATCTCTCACTACCGCCTGCCCCAGCAACCAAACCCTCCAGTACTGGCACAGAAGATTCCCTTTCACCTGACCCAGGTTAGAACTGAGAGTGCATTTTCTCAAAATTGGTTATGCTTAGTGGTTCATTTACTCATCAGTTTACTAGTGCTGAAATAGAGAGCTTTGACTCAGAAGACCTAGGTTCAAATTTGACACTATGATATAATAGCCATGTGACCTTAGCCAAGTCACATCATTTCCTCATTTCTTTCATTTGCCAAATGGAGCTAACATACTTACCATTCAAGGCTGTGCAAGAATTCATTGATATATATTCACACACACACACACACACACACACAAGCACCTGGCAAAGTACCTTGTATCAAGTCAGTGTATACTGTAAGGGCTTGTTAATTTTGCAGGCCCCTTATGGATTAAATATATCTGTGAGCTAATCATTGTATATGACTCTTTATAAAGAAATATCCTTCACATTCTAAGTAATCTGCTTACAGGTGAACGTTTGAAAGTATCCAGTTTTACATGGAAATTGCCAGTACTTTTATGGTGTCTTTGGTCTCAGATTTCTTCTTATTTTAGTGTATAAGTTATTCAGCTATCTAGTAGTACAGGAAGGACAAGGCATATATATTTACTTTTCTTTTTTTCTCATTTAGAATCACTTGAAATTATATCTACAGCAGCAAGCCATTCTAATAGTGCAATAAGAAAAATGGTAAGTGGTTTTCAGAGGAGACAGGAACCTTCTGGTTAGACAATTGTCAATAATATAGCCTAATACTATCTGTAGGTTTGAACCAAATTGAATTGATATAGGTGAACAAAAATGAATGTTTATAGAATGTTTAACATTATTTGGAATAATCTCTCCCCTCTTCACTTAGGTTTCACCTTGCTGATAACTGATGCATTTTGTTCCAAATTGTATGCTTAGTCCCAATCCCTTCTGAATTATTTAGATGTTAGTTGAGATCATAGTATTATTAAAGCCACTAAGTTGAAACCTCCTTGTATTTGATCTTGCTGTGTTTTGTTTTAATTTCCTAGGAGAACCTAAAGAAACTCCTAGAGATTTATGAAATGTTGGGAGAAGAAGAAGACATTGTAAATCCCTCAAACGAATTAATAAAAGAAGGACAGATCCTCAAACTAGCCGCTCGGAACACATCAGCACAAGAACGCTACCTTTTCTTAGTGAGTATTATAGTGTCAGCAAGTCACATAAGAGTAATTCATAAAAATTGCTGTATACGTCTTGGAAAAGTAGGATGCTTCTTGCTCACAAAGCTATTACATCTAACCTGGTTTAGTCAACACTGTCAGGATCCCATATAAAGAATGTTTTGAGTAACAGAAACTTAAATTTTTTTATATATTTAATGGGTGTGATTTGCTTCAGTAGCACATACTGAAGACAGTTTAACTTTTCCATGATTATAGCCATCATTGTATATGTGGGATATGATATGTTTTCTAAAATCCACCTTGTGCTTGTTTCAGATGTTCTCTTTCCTCTCATTCTTACAGGCTACTAGGTACCATTTCCTGAGTATTTTGTAGGTTTACTATTTCCTGACAACAGTTCTACTAATCCTCTGTAATCACTATTTTTAATCTTTAAAAAAAATATGTAGGTAAGGTTGTAAGACTTGCATTTAAAATATCTATGGGAAAAATCCCTCCGTTTGCTGCATAGTTCCTTTTTACTGCAGTCTGTCCTTGTTCCTTCCTTCACTTCCTGGAAATGACAATTGGTTTGGCACTTATCTCAAATGTCAGAGCTCTTCCTGGGGCATCCAGGATGCTATTTTTTTAGTTTCTGTCCACATGATGTTTATCCTTTGTTACCCTAATGAATTTTAATATCTAATAAGATGATATTAAGAATCATAATAATAACTAGCATTGACAAAGAGTAAGCTAACCCTGAATAATAGCTCATATTTAGCTCTTGTTATGATTGTTTTTAAAGGCAAAGAAACAGACACACTGGCGAAGAGGCTGCCTAGTGACTGGCACATGATACATTGTCAGGATATTATTCTGACTTTTCTGCTGCAAGGCAGTCATCTCACCAGCCACAACATGAGTTGTCATTGGGAGCTTGGAGGATTCTGTCATCTGTTTCCAGCTTCCCTTGAAAGGAAACCTTATAGAAATTAATTGTCATGCAGAGGGGAATTCAGTATTTCACTATTTAAAAAGAACATTTGGTTACCACATGACCCAGAATTTCTACTACAAGTTTGTATTATTCAGAAAAGTTGAAAACATATGTCCACACAAAAATACATACAGCAATGTCCGTAGTAGCATTATTCATAATAACCAAAAAGAAGAAATAACCTAAATGTCCATCAATTGATGAATGGGTAAACAAAATTTGATGTATCTGTGCAATGGGATTTTATATCAATAAAAAGGAATAAAATACTGATACATGCTACGTGGTTGAACCTTGAAAACATAGTATCAAGTGAAAGAAACCAGTCACAAAAGCCCACATATACTGTATGATTCCATTTATTTGAAATGTCCAGAATAGGCAAATTTACAGAGACAGGATGTAATTAGTGGTTGGCTAGGGCTGGTGGGGAGGGAGAAATGGGTACAAGGTTTCCTTTTAGAGTCATGAAATATTCTGGAATTAAGTGGTGATGGTTGCACAATTTGCAACTATACTAAAAACCATGAATAGTACATTTCTAAAGGGTAAATTTTATGGTATGTTAATTTTATCTCAGTCATTTATGAAAATGTATACATGTTGTCCAAATTAACTTTTAAATCCTCATGTCAGCTAAACAGAAGTACTTCACCTCTCACAGAGGGCTAAATAGACAACGAGGACATGTTACGTCATGTCAGGGTTGACAGTTGTGTTCAGAGGTGTACTATAAAATACAGGTTTTATTATTCAGGTATGGCGAGGCCAACAGATAAGGAGACAGTTGCCATTGAAAAGACAGATTTCAAGAGGAGGGTGCATGTCATGCCAAGGGCGTGGAGGGCAGTCAAGGGGCAGAGGGAAGGAGCAGAAAGCATGGGCAAGAGCCTGTACTGTGGTTTCCACAGGAAGAAATGGGCAAGACAGAGTAACAGGCTTAGGATTGGCTTGTTTGAATAATTTCAGTGAGCTGCAGGCCTAGAGGCCATCGTCTGGTGCCTGGTCCTGGTCCTGGGGTAATGAGGACAAAGGAATAGTGGCACAGAGAGGAAGAGCCCCATGAAGGAGATGGCTGGGGTTTTGGGCTCTGGACCCATGTGAAAGGTGTGCTGCCAAGTGGGTCACTTACTCTTTCTAGGGGTTGGGTGGCCCTGGGAGAGGCAGTCCCTTCAGTATCATCAAGACCTTAAGATGTCCAAGCATCACAAATGCAGAATAAAGACATGCTCTGGACCCATGTGAAAGGTGTGCTGCCAAGTGGGTCACTTACTCTTTCTAGGGGTTGGGTGACCCTGGGAGAGGCAGTCCCTTCAGTGTCATCAAGACCTTAAGATGTCCAAGCATCACAAATGCAGAATAAAGACATGTTTAACACACTATTCTGGACAAAGTCCCTGGGAGTTAATGTCTTCCCTCTGTTTTTACCTTTTAGGTGCTCGGGTTAATTTTTCTTTCTTTTCTTCCTCATTAGTGTCACAGTCTCCGTAGTTAAACTTTTAGCTCTGTGTCTAACCAATAGCCTAGGTTTAATTCTCACATTTGAAAATTATTCTGAAAATAGTTTTAGGTTGAACATCTTGATGCTGAGCCAAATGAAGCAGCTCATTTGGAGGACAGATGGCAGAGAGCCTTGGGGGTAGTGACGTTGAGGAATGCACCCATCTCGTTCCCGCAACTATAAGCTGTCAAATGTACCATCCCAGTGCCTCCCAGGGAGTGGAGCCATGTGGCAGGAACTTTAGGAATGCCACATTCCTCTTTTGGAGACCATCTTAGCAACATTTCCAGTGTGGTGCTCATTCTTTTAATCCACCTCTCTAATAATGCATTTGTCACGTCTTCTCTTGCCCAGTGTACTTTCATTCCCATGGAGCATCTCGTTCTTTTATATATAGAAACTCCAGAAGTACCATTTTTATTGTCTTCTCTCTCTAGAAAGAAAACAAGGGCTAGTTTTCTAAAGCCAAATAATATAGTCACGCGCTGTGTAACACGTTTTTGGTCAGTGAGAGACTGCATGTAGGACGGTTATTGGAGCAATGGTCTATGTGGAGCCTAGGTGTGCAGTAGGCTGTACCATCTAGGTTTGTGTTAAGTACACTCTGTGATGTTCCCCCAAGGATGAAGTCTCCTAACAACGCATTTCTCAGAACGTATCCCCATCGTTAAGCAACACATGACTATGTTTATAATCTGATTTTGGCTTTCAAATGATCTTCATGTGTTTGCATATTTACTTGCCTTCACACTGTACTTTTTTACTTTTTAATATTAATGTAGTGTATTGGCTTAGTCTGTTTCATGCTGCTATCACAGAATACCTGAGACTTGGGTAATTTATAAAGAACAGAGATTTATTTCTTGTTCTGGAGGCTAGAAAGTCCGAGATCAAGGGTCCGCCTTCTGGTGAGGGCCTTCTTTCTTCGTCACAATGGAGTAGAAGGCATCAAATGGCGAGAGAGCAAGAGATTGAACTCGCAGCCTCAAGCTCTATTATAATCATGTATTAATCCATTCATGAGGGTGAATCCCTCATGACCTAACCATCTCCCCTCAGGCCCCACCTCCCAACACTGTTGCACTGGGGATTAATTTTCCAACATATGCTTTTTGGGGGCCACATTCAAACCATAGCAGGTATTCTTTTTTTTTTTTTTTTTTTTTTTAACA
>NW_007728750.1:262903-282995 GCF_000696425.1 Galeopterus variegatus | reverse complement strand
TACACTGTGTGGATAGTTTTTTCAATAAATGGCATTGGGAAAACTGGATATCTACCTGTAAAATAATTAAATTGGACCCACATCTTATATCATCCACAAAAATCAACTCAAAATGGATTAAAGACTTATCTGTAAGGTCTGAAACCATAAAACCCCTAGGATAAAACATAGGAGAAAATCTTCTTTATATTGGTCTTGGCAATGATTTTTTGGATATGATACCTAAAGCACAAGCAACAAAAGCAAGCATAAATAAGTGCAACTACATCAAACGAAAAATCTGCACAACAAAAGAAGCAATCAACAAAACAAAATACAACTAGTGGAATGAGAGAAAATATTTGCAAACTATACACCTAATAAGGGGTTAATATCTAGAATATTGAAAAATCTGCACAACAAAAGAAGCAATCAACAAAACAAAATACAACCAGTGGAATGAGAGAAAATATTTGCAAACTATACACCTAATAAGGGGTTAATATCTAGAATATGTAAGGAACTCCTACAACTCAACAGCAAAGAAAAGAACAACAACAAAACCCCTGATTTTAAAATGTAAAAGGACCTGAATAAATATCTCTAAAGAAGTCAAAAAATGGTCAGTAGGTATATGAAAAAGTGCTCAATATCATTAATCATCAGGAAAACACAAATCATCAGGAAAACCACAGTGAGATATCACTTCATACACAGTAGGACTGTTATTATAAAAAAGACAAAAAAATAACAAGTGTATGCAAGGATGTGGAGGAAAGGGAACCCTTGTATACTGTTGGCTGGAATGTAAATTTGTATAGCCATTATTGAAGACAGTATGGAGATTCCCCCAAAAAATTAAAAACAGAACTACCATATGATCCAGCAATTCTACTTCTGGGTATATATCAAGGAAATGAAATCACTTTTCTGAACAGATGTCCACACTCCCATGTTCATTGCAGCATCATTTACAATAGCCAAGGTATGGAAACAATGTAAGTGTTCACTGACATATGAATGGATAAAGAAATATAATGGAATATTGTCCCATTAAAAAAAAAGGAAATCTTGCAATTTGTGACAACGTGGATGAATGTAGAGAACAATATGTAAGTAAAATAAGCCAGACATAGAACAAAGAATACTGCATAATCTCACTTATGTGGCATCTAAAAAATTGAAATTCATAGAGGCAGAGAGTAGAACGATGGGTAGTAGGGACTTGGGATTTGAGGAAAATGGGGAGATGTGGGTCAAAGGATACAAAATTCCAGTTATGTAGCATGAATAATTTCTAGAGATCTAATGTACAGCATGATGACTACAGTTAATAACACTTTATTGTATACTGGACGTTTACTGAGAGAGTAGATCTTAAGTCATCTCATTGTAAAAAATAATGGTAACTATATGTGGAAATAGATATGTTAATTAGCTTGACTTTAGTCATCATTTTACAATGTATATGTACATCAAGACATCATGTTGTACACTTTAAATACATACAATTTTAATTAAAAATTTTTTTAAATGGTTCCCTTTATTTGACCCCTTTTTGCATCTCTGATAACGGGAATGATTATCTGACAATGAACAGTGATAGGGTGAAAAATAAAAGCAGGACTTCCTATTGCACTTATATGCCAGTTTTGATCCCAAGTCCATAAGATTCTATATTAGCCCACAATTCACACTCCTGCTTCTGCCCCACCCTCATTACCAACTCCATTGCTCAAAAGCCTCTTTACAAAGAGCCTTTCCAAATGCCCTATGACAGAACCCCTCTCCCCCACCACCATCACTCTTTATATATTGTCTCTGCTTTTTTACAGCCATTCTCATTATCTGAACATATATATTTATATACACACACAGCACACATATACACATACGTATTTGTGCATTGCTTACTTCACCACTAGAATGCATCGTTCATGAAGACCAAAATATTTATAATATTGTGTGATATATTTTTTCTCTTCCTCCAAATTATACCCAGCTCTGCATAGAAAGACTATTCTTACTGATCTTTGAGTCTCTCACACCTTTCTCTTATCCTTGGAATCTATGGAAAGAGATGGGACTTAAAAACTTTTCAGTATATATCATACACTAAATACTTCGGTAGGCAACTTCACATCCAAACTCATTAAGATTTCTAACTACCCTATAATTTATCATCAGTCTTATCATCAATAAAAATTCTGACATTTCCATTTCACAAATGTGAAACTGTGACTTAAAAAGAAAATTCTCATCTAAGATAGTGGTAAGGCTGAACTTTATATTCAGATCTCAGATGATGCTTATGTAAATAATGATGATAGTGACGATATATTGCACTTCTTGAACAGCTAGTGTGTTTCAGACTCTGCTAGACTATAAACATTATCTTATTTAGTACTGATAATAACAGTGACACCTTATATTTATATAATGCTAATTATGTGCCAGGCACTGTTCTAACTAGTCTAGTTTAGATTAGTAACTAATTTAATTCATTTAATCTTCTTGAAAACATGTGAGGTTATTGCAGAAAATGTTAGCTGATTACCAAAATTATTTTCTTCTTTAATGATACTTCTAAGACTATGTTCTCCAGCCATTAAATGTGGTCATATAATTGAGTTGTAGTCAATGGATTATGAGTGGACACCTCCACTCATAACGAGAACAATTTCTAGGTTCGGCAGTAGTTCAGAAGAATTGCCCACATGATCCTTTCCTTTTCTGGATAGTGGAATGGAGATAACTTACAAGGAAACCTTGGATTGAATATGCTGACACTGCCATCAGCTTGAGCCTCTGAATGACAGTGTGAACTACAGACAGTCCCTCCCCACCGCCCATCGTCTCCATCCTGGATCTTTATCAGACTGCTTATCTACTAGGACAAGCTACTGAATTTGGGTAGGGTTCATTTCTTGCGGCATTTAGCTTACCTTAATTCAGTGATAGGTACTGTTCTTATACACATTTCACACATGATGAAACAGGCACTGAGAGGTTAAGTAATTCACAAGTAGCTTTTATCATCCATATTTTACAAATAAGGGAACTAAGTCTCAGTGAAATTTAGTATCTGTCCAAACTGTATCAGTCAGTTTCAGTTAGCAAAACAGAATCTGCACTAAGTTGCTCCATAGGGGATATTTAATATACAGAATTACTCTTAAAGGGGTTGGAGAAGAGACAGTGAGGCTATCCAGAGCTCAGGAATATCAGGAACACAACACCAACCTTGGGAGTGAAGGGACAAAGAGTAGGTGGTGGGACCAGAGCCCAGGTGCTGGGCTGGCCCAGTATAAGCTAAAGCTACTACTCTGTAGGAATGAGGAACCACAAAGGAGATGCAGCCACTGCCCAAGTACTTCCCGAGGCAGGGAGAGTGGGAGCGAAAGAACCCGGCTTACTTCTCATTTCACCTTCCAGTGCCCTCTGTTAGCTGATCCTAGGTAGAATCCAACTGGCAAAAGAACCTGTGAAATGCAATTTGCTGAAATCAGTGTCCCGCATTACAGAATAGAGCAGAGAAAGCACAAGGAATGAATCAAAGAGCAAATAGTCAAGTGACCAGAATATTAACTAGGAGCTCACAGCCAATAAGTGGCAAACCTGTGATTGGAACTCACACCTCTATATCTCTGAAAACACATGTATACCTGATCTTTCCAATATGCTATGCCATCTCTCAAATGAACATAGCTCTTTCATTGTGTGTAATATATCCAAGTAAATATTTGCCTTCATTATTTGTGCATTTTCTTTAACCCTTTAGCTCATGGAATGAAAGACTTTATTAAAAGGGAAAGGGGAAAGTGATGGGTACCTTGCTACCACATTTCCAGAGAGTCACAGGTAAACATTAAACAATGATATGAATGTCAGAAAACATCACTATGATAGTAACAAGCAGCATAACATAATGTCAGTGAGCCAGGGCTTTGTTGTTGAACAAATCTGCTTTGGCACATGTGCCCAATCATACCTACTGACTGTATAGTCTTGGAATACAATTATTTAAATTTTTTGAACTCAGTTTCCTCATCTGTAAAATGGAGATAATAATGCCTATAGTTACATCATAGTGAAATTTATGAGGAATAAATTAAATTACTTATATCCCTTTATTAAGGTCCTGACTTTTACTAGTGGCCAATCAGCAGCAGCTGTTGTTGAAGCTGATGCTGTTGGTGTCAGGTCATTCAGTATGGAAAAACAGTTGGAATTTGAATGGAATGTGATGCAATACAGAGCATCCCACACTTCCTCCCAGGTACACAGTGCATTCAGATAAAATTCAAAGAATGCAAAAGTCAAGATTTTTGTGCTAGATCAGCTTCCTCAAGTGTCATACTACAAATCCTTGGCACTTTGACAGATTTGAAAACAATGTTTAGTTTAGACAACAAGGCTTCAAATATTTACTTTAGTTCACTCTGGTGATAGTAGTACATAGGAATAATTTCATCATTTGTACTGAATCCTCAGTAGAAAATGAATTTCAAGTGATTATATTCTAATAGAATAGTATGGCCGTGTATATAACCATATTGAAGAGGTTATCAAAAACCTGGGTCAATTTAAATTTATTGTATTATTTTTTTCAATTGATTCTGGAACATAATATTAGCTAAAAATTCTTACCTAAATAGGTTTCCACTGCTGTGACATGGCAGGAGTTCCCGGATTCTTGCTTTACATGATTTTCCATGTTTCGAATAGGAGCTTTAAATGACAAATTTCCTAAGATAGATAGTACATATGTGATAATTTGTAGTAATAAATTGGCAGATACACTTTTTCTTCACTGGATGCTGACATGAATTTAATTTAGATATGGATAAGAAGTAGTTGTTGAAATTCCCAGGAACCACTGAATTTAAGTCTGATTCCAATAATACAGAGGAATCATTAACTCCCTATTTTTTGAGACATGAATAGTCTCCTCACCACAATAAATTATTTTGCCAAATAGGAGCTTTAAATGACAAATTTCCTAAGATAGATAGTACATATGTGATAATTTGTAGTAATAAATTGGCAGATACATTTTTCCTTCACTGGATGCTGACATGAATTTAATTTAGATATGGATAAGAAGTAGCTGTTGAATTTCCCAGGAACCACTGAATTTAAGTCTGATTCCAATAATACAGAGGCATCATTAACTCCCTATTTTTTGAGACATGAATAGTCTCCTCACCACAATAAATTATTTTGCCTTTAGGCATGCTGTTGGATGTAATAAATAATTTCCTTTGCCCTGTTCTGCATTGCATCTCCTAGGGGGTTGAGTCCACACACCACTTTTAGCATATTTGTAAGCTGACTAGATTACAACTTCTTCTTTGTTCACCCCTGAAACTTGACCCTTTATATTTATCATTCTGAAGGCAGGGATATACCAGTTCAAAGAAGAGAAAGACACCAGGGAAGAAGCAAGAGTGGCAAAGCACTTCCCAATACCCAGAGTAAAGCTATTCTGGGCAGCATATCCATCGCTTTCAAAGGTGCAGCCCCAAGCCAGTAGGAGCAGCCTCTGCACCTGTATTTCTTCATCAAATGGAGAACTTCAAAATCACCCTAGAATCCAGCATTTTACTGCTTTTAGTCTTTCCTTTTATTAAACTAAATGGCTCCGAGCTGGTTCTATGGTAGATCAGGACCACTGCTGTCCCCTCCAAAGGGGATATAAAGAAATAGTTAGGAAACAGTTAACATGTTCATAAGGTGGTTTCCCCATATCTCCCAAATGTTGCTATAACTGGAGTATCCATCCTACTTTACAGTGTAGTAATATAATGCTATTAAGCGGAAAGAACAGAAGCAGGACACTGCACTAGACTCCTATATATCATTCATTCATTCACAAAATATTTATTGAGCAACTGCTATATGCCAGGCATGGTGATAGGTTCTAGGAATATAGCAGTGACCAAAACAGATAGAAATTGCTACTCTTGTTGAGATAATATAATGCTATTAAGCAGAAAGAACAGAAGCAGGACACTGCACTAGACTCCTATATATCATTCGTTCATTCACAAAATATTTATTGAGCAACTGCTATATGCCAGGCACGGTGATAGGTTCTAGGAATATAGCAGTGACCAAAACAGATAGAAATTGCTACTCTTGTTGAGTTTGCATTCTGGTAGGGTAAAGAGACAATAAACAAGATAGATAATACATAATATGTTAGATGATGATAACTGTAGTGGAGAAATTAAACAAGAATATAAATAAAGAGTATTGGAGGTGGGGAATGTATCCAACATCTTAAGAGCCAGTGTCACCCTAGGGTTTATGAGATCTCTGAGATTTAACTGAGAATCATTCTCATGATATCAACAGTTATTTAAAACACCAAGTCTCAAAGCACTTGCAGAAAAATGGCCCTACTAATTTGAATATTAGTAGTTTGGAAGTTAATTCATGAATATTTGCAGGGCAATGTACTGGCTCATTTAATGATAGAACTCTTAAAGGACAAGGTCTTGGATTACAACTAGAAAATGTTTCCACTTAGTCAGTAGGCTGGCCAGCTCTGACCAGTCTCAGTCCTTTATTTCAGCATGACTCCTGAAGTTTTGCATGGTGCTCCTCACAGTGACTCTATCCCTGCCTGCCCCTGCTCAACCATATGACTTGGTGGGTCTGACAGAATCCAGCTTATGATGAGTTGTTCTGTCCAAATGGTTGCTTAATGGCTCATTGTAGGGAAGTATGTCTTTTTCAGGGCCAAGTAGTATGCCATGATTGCTTTGTAGAGTGTTACATAACCCACTGTGGAAGATGGTTTGGCCTTGTTTTAAAACATTGGGGATCCATGTTGTGATTTTTCCACTGCAGCTTGCCCTAAACTTCACACAACATCTTTTTCCCATCACAGATACTTATAATACTATAAGAACTACCCAGATAGATGGTCTAGATACCAAGGCTGCCTACATTGCAGCCTGTATTTGCTACAGAGAGCTTTACTGCTCTTGGCTCATTAATAGCTGGTAACCTCAATAATCATTTGGCAAATGGGTCAGAGTCATATCCTCAAGCGTGGAATATGTGCTTTCAGAACCCAAATATATCTACCCAATGTTATGCTTCCTTCTTAGCTGTAGAAAGTACAAAATAAATGAATTTGTTCTTTAATGTAGAGAGTATAATCTGGATGCCCCAGAACACTGACCCTCTAAAAATTTTACTGATTTGGCAGAACACTGAACCTTCCTAAGATTTATCTTCCACCCTCTGAAGAACCTCTAATGTACTTTCCATTTCTTTCTTATATGGTCTTATAACTATGATGCCACTGATTCAATCAACTAAATTGATATTCTGCAGAATGTTCAGACAATCCAGGTCCCTTTGGATTATATTATCACAGGCCCAATGAGTTAGCACAGCCCTGGGGCAAAACCATAAATTTAAAATGCTGTCCATCACATGTGAGTGAAAATTGCTTCTTTTCCTTTCTGCTGATAAGAATGGAAAAGAAAGCAGTGGCCACATACCATATGGACACCTGATCAGTGGACACATGCCATGTCTTGAGGTGGTATCAATCTGTTCCAGCAAAAGTACCATATCTGGCAAAGGAGCTGCAATGTGGACAAGTGCTTGTTTAAGTTCATGACAGTTCAGTCATCCCTCCAGTTTTGTCTGCCTTTTCAAGGCAAGAATGGAGAATTAAATGGTGGATTCATGAGAATTACCATTTCTGAGAACCTCAAAGTCTTTAAGGTAGGCATTATTTACACCATTCTCCCTCAGGATGAGGTAGTTGTTACTGTTGCTTTGTTTTAATTATCTTTCCCAGTTTGGAGGAATTCCAGAGCCTTCTCATTTGCCTTCCCTTCTAGAATAGCTCTTACACCATATGCCAAGGAACTAACTTAAGAGTTCTTCAGCTACCAAATAGGTACATCTAGTGTGTACATCTGGGGACAGAGAATTAACCACTGAGTGGATTTATGATACCAGTGGATCCACTTGAACAGACCCTGGACGAGGACTCTATTTATTGTCTGGTCCTCCATACACTCCCACTCTTATGCAAGGAGGTCAAGATGACATTGGGCCCCTAGAACTCTGTGTTCAATAGTTCTCAAAACAGCCGGTACTGCCCTTTATCTCAGTGCATGGTTACCTGAGTAAATGACTATAGGTTCCTTTGAGAAAGGACTGAGAAAATCAAATTACTATCTACACCTGATTGTTGTCACAGGGTCCTTCTTCCTGGGGACTCAGTATCCCCATCAGTCACTGAGTTCCAGGTATGTAAACTGACTCAGGTCCAGAAACCAGACATAGTATTGTGACTTCTACTGGCGAGGTTGTCATTACATTCCTGATCATCCATCCTTGATTTCTTTTGTTTGAATAAACTGAGCAACTCCCTGTTGGCTACCCATTTATTTTCCCTGAGGAATGCCAAGTTTTATTAATCATCACCACAGCTTTTTGCAAATCAGGCCCCTTTCTACGTTACTTTGACTACCTACTCATTACAATAATTGTACACATTCTGTTTCTGATGATTAAGTGCCTTCATCTGGCCTCTATTTTTTCAGGTTCCTGTCAACTCCATTCCTATTAGGGAGATCAGTTCTGTAATAGTTTCTCCTGTTGTTAGCCTTGGCCCATAGAGGACAGCCACTGCTGAGTTTCTCAGTGGTGCTATGGATCCTCCTACATGCATTCTTTTCACTTTGGTAAATGAAATAAACTCTGGACTATCCCATCCACATTATGGCTGGCTGTTGGGTCTTCCAACCTAATAGCCACTCTAGCATGCACACTTCTCTGAAACTTTGGATCTCTTTTACCATCATCTAATCTTTCTACTTCATTTACGTGGGCTATTGTCTTCTCCAGAATTTCAAGAGCCATTCTAGCAGCATTTTAGCAATGTCACCCAGGATCCTTGCTTGAGTATTAAATTCTATAACACGTAAGAGTGTTCCTACATTGATAAATTTTTTATTTAACTTAGAAGCTATAGCACTAACAACTCATGTCTTCCAAGGTCTCCATGGATGATGCGTCTATTCTAGACAATTTGGAAGTAGAAAATTCATAGAGAAGTACACGCAGCAGATTTCTATGGCCTGGGAGTAACACTAATCACATCCACTCACACTACTTTGGTTGGAAATCAGTCCTATAACCACAGCTCACTGCAAAGAAAGCTGGGAAGTACAGTCTAACTTTTCTCCCAGGAGGAAGAGAAGAATACTTGATTTTGTGAATAGCTGGCATTCTCTACCAATATAGTGTTTTGTTACTCCCAAGATTCCCGTGAACTATACCTCCCAGACCACAGCTCACTGCAAAGAAAGCTGGGAAGTACAGTCTAACTTTTCTCCCAGGAGGAAGAGAAGAATACTTGGTTTTGTGAATAGCTAGCATTCTCTACCAATATAGTGTTTTGTTACTCCCAAGATTCCCGTGAACTATACCTCCCAGAGCTCCAGAAAGGAAGGCTAAGTAAATGCATGTTCTATCAGACTTTGATGCTTTTGCTTCTTACCAAGTGTAGTCCCCAGGTAGGCCACTGTACAACTCAGAAGGGAATATTTTTACCAAAGCTATTCAGACTTAGGGCTTAGATCCAGATAAAGACAACTAGCTTTCTTAGCTCCTTTCTACATAAGCCCAATCATAAACATGACCTTCTGTTTATTTTAATGGTAATGGCAAGGAAAAGTGAGGACAAGAACAAGCAAGGGACAGAGGGAGGAAAGGAACAAAGTAGGTAGAGAAAGAGGGGAGAGAGAAAGAGCAAGCATTTGCCCCAGTTTTGGTAGATGATCCATTTTAAGTCCTTTTGAAGACAGAGTCTGTATTCTCTATCAGCCACACAGCAGTGATTCAAAGAGGAAAGAATGAAGTAAAACAAACAATTGCTGCCAAGGTTCAAAATCTTAAACTCCTTTGCTTAGTACAATAAAAATGCCATCACCTAGAAATAAGATTTAATAAAATATCCCTTACCTTGACACTGACTTATGGCTCTGGAATGAAGAGGGAATGAATAGGCATGAGATCCTCTAAAGGGCACAGCCAAACTGCAATATAATGATCAATAATGGCAGATTTTGCCCACCACTGTGTCCTCTTTGCTAGAAAAGCAAGAAAAATCATAGTAATCCTCTGCAGCACTTTCATGGCCTATAAAAAGGAGTTCATTTTTATGATGATCTAAAAACCTATTGCCTGCAATATAAGTTCTGTTGTTATGGTTTTTCAAATATGCCCTCAAAGAAACAATTTTCAACAGTGAAAACTCAACTGGCCAACAGATATTTTAATATGTGAAAACATACTCTCACTAGTAATCATCTCACCAATGATAACAGGAGTATGATAAAAGTAGGCACTTCTGTGTTAATGTCCCCATGCGTGTTACGTTGATACAAGGCAATTTGCAATGCATGTCAAGAACGTCAAAAATGCTTACATACTTTTTGAACTGACATTCCCACTTCTAGTCATTTATCCTAAGGAAAAAAATAATAAATACATGTAAGAATATATGGATTTAAGTATTTACTGAAATATTATTTATATATTTTTATTATTAAAAAAGTGCAGACCAAGAAGTACATGATTCTAATAGAACACAAAAAATAGAAAATATAGATTGGAGAAGGTATGTACAGTTATGTCAGCCAAAATCTCATAATCCAGAAATAATCACTATTAACATTTTCTTGCCTATTCTTCTGAATGTTTTCTGAGTGATCAGAAACATAACTATATGTCAAAAATAGAATACCATAAAATAACATTGTTTCATAGTGTTTTCCCCATTAAATAGATAATGATTATCTTCAGAAACAATTTTCAACAGTGAAAACTCAACTGGCCAACAGATATTTTAATATGTGAAAACATACTCTCACTAGTAATCATCTCACCAATGATAACAGGAGTATGGTAAAAGTAGGCACTTCTGTGTTAATGTCCCCGTGCGTGTTACATTGATACAAGGCAATTTGCAATGCATGTCAAGAATGTCAAAAATGCTTACATACTTTTTGAACTGACATTCCCACTTCTAGTCATTTATACTAAGGAAAAAAATAATAAATACATGTAAGAATATATGGATTTAAGTATTTACTGAAATATTATTTATATATTTTTATTATTAAAAAAAGTGCAGACCAAGAAGTACATGATTCTAATAGAACACAAAAAATAGAAAATATAGATTGGAGAAGGTATGTACAGTTATGTCAGCCAAAATCTCATAATCCAGAAATAATCACTATTAACATTTTCTTGCCTATTCTTCTGAATGTTTTCTGAGTGATCAGAAACATAACTATATGTCAAAAATAGAATACCATAAAATAACATTGTTTCATAGTGTTTTCCCCATTAAATAGATAATGATTATCTTCGACTCTATAATACTATAATACATAAATTTACATCATTTTATTTAGGAACCATATGGGTTTCTATTGTAGGATTATGCCAAAAAAAAAATGTTTTTAACAACTCAGTGGCTAGACATTAAGGTTGCTTTCAATTGTTTGTATTATAGACAACACCAAGATAAATATGTATGCACATATATCTATGGACACTTTAATTATATTCTTTGAATAAATTTCAAGGAGTGTGATTTCTTGAAAGTACCCAATTTCCAGGGTCTTTGATACATACAAATATTGTCAAAATATCTTGTATGGAAGTTGGACCAATTTACAATTCCTCTGTGTGTTTGAAAGTGCCTATTTCCTTATGATTTTGACCACACAAGGTGTTATTAGCCTTTAGATGAAATGGCATATCATTATTTTAATTTACATGTCTTCATGTATGTCTTAATGTATATGAACATTTTAAATAAGTTTGTCATGTATCTTCTCTGTAGTGAATGAGACCATTTTTAGGCCATTTTTATACCTTTTTTAAAATTTTTATTTTATTATGGCAGTCTGGGATGCATGGTTCAGCTTTTAAGGTCAAGGGCATATCCCGCAGACTCTTCTATGGGTATCTCCTACTAATGGAGTACTGCCAGTTCTAAACACTATATGGAGAAACTTCCATATAGGTTCTACCCTCACTAATTCTCACAACAATCCCATGAAGCAGGCACTATTATTACCCATTTTGCAGATGAGCTCACTGAGGCTCAGAGAGGAGCTTGGCAGCTGCTCTGGCTGACCCAGGGCAGACTTTTGTATGCAAATGATTCATTTAGGCCTCGGCCAGTTCTCAATCTTGTCCCTTCCTCACCTTCCCAGAGCTTTTTCAAAAGTTTGATATGTCATTTTTCCTTTAACATTATGTTTGTATATATATATATGCATATATGTTTTTGATATAAAGCAGGTTTGAAATTCTATGCAGTTAAATCTACCAATTATTTTCCTTGTGATTTCTGCTTTGTTTCTTTGCTTAGAAATACCCTTCCATACCAAGATTATACAAGTATTCACCCTTATATTCTTCTAGCCGATTTATGCTATCATTTTAAATATTAAATAATTAACCCATCTGGAATTTATTTAGGAATAAGTTAAAAAGCAGGGTCTAACTTATGGTTATCCATTTCGAGGGGATGGTGTTAAGAATAATCTTTTTATTCTCCACTACTTTGAAAGGCTACTTTTATCAAATTTATGCTATCATTTTAAATATTAAATAATTAACCCATCTGGAATTTATTTACTAATAAGTTAAAAAGCGGGGTCTATCTTATGGTTATCCATTTGGAGGGGATGGTGTTAAGAATAATCTTTTTATTCTCCACTACTTTGAAAGGCTACTTTTATCATATTCTAAATTTGGGACAATTGGAAATAAATATCCCACAGCAAAAGACAATGAAATCAATCTACTCAATAGAATATTGAGCTGTAACTAAATGTAATGTTTATAATGTATCTGCAATACTATTAAAATACTTTTATAATGAGGAGGGAAGCAAGCACTTAAATTCTAGAAACAATAAGATAAAAACTATAGTTTTTCAAATATTTAAAAACTTACATCTGGGGCAAAGAACAAAAAATACATACAAAGAAAGAATAATTATTTCTGTGTGTTAAGAACATGGCAGGATGTTCTCTGCTTCTTCTGGTCATTCTGGATGTTACAATTCTTTACGGATATGAAGCATTTTTGTAGTATAAAAGCTGTCTTGCTTTTTTTGTTAACTATGATCATATACTTAGTTGTATTCTCTATATTGAGGGGAAAATATCAAGAAAATATGAATTACAGGCTCTGGAGTTTTCAGCAAATAAAAAAAGGAATTGAAACATTTTCATAACCTCTTTCGCCACTCTGAGAGTTTGCATGCTACTGGGAGGATGAATTCATCAGCGTTCTCCTATGCCAGTCAGCACCTCTGAAACTTCTCCCCGACTCACAACCATTTATCGTAAGGGGTCCATTTCACTTTGCTGTGGCAAGCTCCAATTCTTGCCCAAGGTCTTAGGGGGTCAATTTGCTGTGTAAAATCGATTATGAATCGTCCCTACAGAGTACTTAAGTTTCAAGGGATCCTTAAATGAGGCTTGTACAGAATTGTTCACAAGGTGGCTTTAAAGGAGTATGTGCTTTGACAAATCGTCAGTACTGGAACTCATATTGATCTATCTGAGCAACAATTCACTAAAATTGCATAAGGTACTTGTACAACTGTAAGTGTGGTGAAGAAAAAGGAAAACATAACTAGCCAGACAGAAAATACCTCTTCAAGGGTATACAGTGTTCTGTTCTACCTGTGAGATGATAGCGAAGAAAAGCACAGAACTGTTATGTGGAAGATGCATTGACTGAGATGTTTTTCTTTTTCTTATCTCTCCTTAACACCTCTCCAAAGCTTGCAGTCTTTGTAGGGGAGCAGTGAAGTGGCCACCAAACACCCACATTTATTCCTGGTCCTCAAATGTATCCATTTCTTTGCTCCATTTGAAGAAAGAGTAATCACCATCTGGCCCAATCAATGGAGGTCCCCACTCTCAAGGCTCTGGTCGGGGAGAAGATAGCTAAGTGATCCCAAAATGCTCCCCTTGCTTTCTACCTGAGTCATCCCATCCTAACCAGGTAGCAGGGTAGGAGTCTGACATTTAAAATATCACATCCACAATGATATAGAGCCCAAACTGAATTAGAATAATAATTTTTAAAATATAAATCTATACTTTATAGAATCTTTATGAAAATATGTATAATTTTTATTTATACTTTATAAAGCTATACTTTCAGAAAATGTTAGTGAAAAGCCAGTGCTTATATGAGGGTATTTCAAAAAGTTCATTGAAAGAAAAGTATTATCTTTCAATTCTATTTTTCCACAAACTTTTTGAAATACCCTCATATCTACTTGATTGGTACAAATATTGATTGGCTCCTAATATTGGTCCATGCATAAGGGGTAAGAAATAAGAAATATGAAATAGATTCCTGCTCCTGAGACTCTAATAGTCTTGGAATAAAGAAAACAAAAATCATGGTGAATCTAGGTGGTCAGTGTTCATACTGAAATGTTTGTTTCAGGAACTCTGCAAGATACTTTTCATATCTGAGGAAAGTTTTTTTGTTCTTGTTTTTTGAAATCATTTTATGAGGTTTTAATATTGTCATGTTCTTGTTCAAAGACATTTAGCTACTAAAGTGTAGAGATGAAAACAAATACAGAATTTTCAAGTAGAGATGGTAGATTGAATGCACATATTTACTTTTGCCTCTTTCCAAAACTCCATCGAACTGACAATCTAGGCTTTTTTAAGCATAAACACAAAGGAAGGGGAGAACAGCAGAGAGGACACTAGCATCAAAATTATAAAGTCTGCAAAGCAGATGGATGAGAGGTAAGTACTTCAGGAGATTTGGGAATACTAAGTCATTGGTTGTCAGGGGTGAAGGTTCAGAACCAGATCTATTTGGGGATGCAGCATCCCCAGTGGGTTCAGGAATCGGCAACAGCAGTACTCTGAAAGAGGAGGTGAAGAGGAGCTATAATCAAAAAGCTTGGTTGAATGTCTACTTAGGAATTAACTATAAAGATAAGATCACTTACAGCATTCAATGCAACAGCTGACTACTTGTATTAGTTCATTTTTTGTGGCTTATAACAAAATACTGAAACTGGGTAAATTATTTTTTTAAAATTATTTCTTACAGTTCTTGAGACTGGAAAGCCCAAAGTCAAGGGGGTGCATCTGGTGATCACCTTCTTACTGATAGAGACCCTCTGTAAAGTCCAGATGAGGCACAGGGCATCGCATGGTTATGGGGCTGAGCTTGCTAGCTCAGGTCAGCACAGCCTTCATGACACAATCATTACTTTTTCTTTTTTTACAAGGGATGAAGACCTTTAATTTTACATTTCTTTTTTTTCTTTGTTTTGTTTTGTCTTTATTGGTTATGAATATTCATGAGATACAAGGCTGATTGTCCCCCCCTCGTGCCCTATATGTGAAGACCAGATCCATACTGGCAGCATGCCCATTACCACAAACTGCAATTGTACCCCATCTCCCCCACCCAATTATCCCCAACCTCCCTCCCCCTCCTCCTTTCCCCCACTCCACTTTGTATCCCTAGGTATGTTCTCTCCCTTTGCAAGTCCAACACAGCACTGTGGTCTTTTTTTCCTTCCTTCTTTCTCTCTTAGCTCCCACTTATGAATGAGGACATGTAGCATTTATCTCTCTGTGCTTTGCTTATTTCACTCAACATATGTTCCTCCAAGCTCATTCATGTTGTTGCAAATGGGAGAATTTCATTCTTTTTTATGGCAGAGTTGTATTCCATTGTGTACATTTACCACAATTTACTTATCCAATCATCCATTGATGGACATTTAGGTTGGTTCCATATCTTGGCTCTTGTAAACAGAGCTGAGATGAACATAGGTGTGCAGGTATCTCTTTGACATGATGATTTCCATTCCTCTGGGTATATACTCAGAAGCTGTATTGCTGGATCATATGGAAGATTTGTCTGTAGTTGTTTGAGAAACCTCCATAGTGTTTTCCATAGTGGTTATACTAATTTACAGTCCCACGAACAGTAAAGGGGCATTCCCTTCTCTCCACACCCTCACCAGCACTTGTTATTCACCGTCTTTTTGATTATAGCCAGTCTAACTGGGGTGAGGTGATACATCCATGTGGTTTTAATTTGCGTTTCCCTAATGACTAGTTATGTTGAGCATTTTTTCATGTGCCATAACAAATTTAGAAATGAAAAGGGAGACATTACAACCGGTACCACGAAAATATGAAGAATCATTAGAGACTATTATAAACAACTGTATGAAAACCTGAAAGATATGGATAAGTTTCTAGACACACACAAAACTACCCAGACTGAACCAAGAAGAGACAGAACACCTGAAAAAAACAATAAAAAGCAACGATATTGAAGAGGTAATCAGCAGTCTTCCAAAAAAGAAAAGTCTAGGTCCAGATGGCTTTACAGCTGAATTCTATCAAACTTTTAAAGAGATATTAATACAAATTTTCCTCAATGTATTCCAAAAAATTGAAAGAGAAGCTACTCTCCCAAACTCTTTCTATGAGGCAAACATGACTTTGTTACCAAAACCAGATAAAAGAAACAACAAAAACAAAAAATAACAGGTCAATATCCTTGATGAACATAGGTATAAAAATATTCAAAATATTAGCAATAAGAATATAGCAACACATTAAAAAATTATACACCATGATCAAGTGGGATTCATCCCAGGGATGCAGGGATGGTTTAACATATGAAAGTCAATAAATGTGAGACATCACATCAACAAACTCAAACACAAAAACCATATGATTATCTCAATAGATGTTGAAAAAGCATTTGAGGGCCAGTCCGGTGGCACACTGGAGAGTGCGCCGCTTGGGAGCGCAGTGGCACTCCCGCTGAGGGTTCGGATCCCATGTGGAGACCGGTTCCCGCTCACTGGCTGAGCGCGGTGCAGGCGCAACACTGAGGGTTGTGATTCCATTGCCGGTCAGTAAAAAAGACAAAAAGGAAAAAAAAGAAAAAAAAAGAAAAAGCATTTGAGAAAATTGAACATCCCTTTATAATAAAGACTCCCAACAAATTAGGCATGGAAGGAAAATATCTCAACGTGATGAAAACCATCTATGATAAGCCCACTGCTAGTGTCATTCTGAATGGTAAAGGGCATCCAGATTGGAAAAGGTGAAGTCAAACTGTCCCTATTTGCAGATGACATGATACTATATACAGAAAAACCTAAAGACCCTATAAAAAACTCCTGGAGCTGGTTAATAATTTCAGTAACATTGCAGAATACAAAATAAATGACCCCAAATCAGTAGCATTTACATTCTCAAATAATGAAATAACAGAAAGAGAAATAAAGAAAGTAAGCCAATTTATAATAGTCACACAAAAAACAAAATACCTAGGGATCAATTTAACCAAGGAGGTGAAAGATCTCTACAGTGAGAACTACAAACCACTACTGAAAGAAATTAAAGAAGACACAAAAAGATGGAAAAATATTCCATGCTCTTGGATTGGAAGAATTAACATTGTGAAAATGTCCATACTACCCAAAGCAATCTACAGATTCCATGCAATCCTCATCAAAATACCAATGACATTCTTCACAGAAATGGAGAAGATAATCTTAACAATCATATGGAACAACAAAAGATGTCAAATAGCCAAAGCAATGCTGAGCAAAAAAAAATAAAGTTGGAGGCATAATACTACCTGACTTCAAATTATACTACAAAGCTATAGTAACCAAACCAGCATGGTACTGGCATAAAAATAGACACTCAGACCAGTGGAGCAGAAGTGAGAACACAGAAATCACCCCTCAGGCTTACAGCCATCTGATATTGGACAAAGGCAACAAAAATCTAAATCAGGGAAAAGACTGCCTCTTCAATAAGTGATGATGAGAAAATTGGATATCCATATGTAGAAGAATGAAACTAAATATGCACCTCTCACCATATACTAAAATCAACTCAAAATGGATTAAAGATTTAAATATAAGACCTGAACTGTTAAATTACTGAGGGAAAATATAGATGAAACACTTCAGGAACAAGGTCTGGGCACAGACTTTATGAACATAAGCCCCCAAAAGCATGAGCAACAAAGAAAAAATAAACAAATGGGACTACATCAAACTAGAAAGCTTCTACACAGCAAAGGAAACAATCAACAGACTGAGAAAACCACCTACAGAGTGGGAGAAATTTTTTGCTAACTATGCATCCAACAAGGGATTAATATTCATAATATACAAGGAACTCAAGCAATTACCCAGTAAAAAATAATAATAATAATAATAATAACCCAATTAAAATATGGGTAAAGGAACTGAAAAGACATTTTTCAATCATTTCTTAAAGGCCCTACCTCAGTACTTCCACACTTGAGTTCAAGTTTCAATATGGGTTTAGGAGCAGACAAACATTCAAACCATAGTGCTACTCCTTCCTTCCTCTGCTAAGAAGCTGAAGGTTTATGTTCTGGAGATGAAAAAGCAGAGTCTTTGTAGTGTGGCTCACCAAGTAGAATTGAGACAATGTACTGCATTGAAAGAGGAAGAGAACATGCATTTGGATGCTAAGACCCTGAGCACTTTTCCCCACTCAGTCCCCAAAATGCTGGCAGCCACTACTTAACCCTCCACACAGAAAATTGTTAGCAACTGCCCTGGGAATCTGCTGAGCCTAAGAGGAAAGAATTAACTACATTAATATAGGTGTATTATCAACTGAATGAACCAACCAGGTCAATTTAGTAAAACTCACAGTCAATAATGCCTACCAGCATATTTAGAACCTTCAATCAGGTTTTTTTAGTCATAAATTATCATATTTCTGATAGTTTACATAATAAGGAAAATACTGTTATATGAAAGCCTAATCCCCAATGACATGTGAATATGTGTATTTCTCTCTCTCTTGCTCTCTCTTCATGTGAATGTGTGTGTGTGTGTGTGTGTGTGTGTGTGTGAGAGAGAGAGAGAGAGAGAGAGATGTGTAGTGGGTGCTGATACAAAAAGTACTTTTTATTGTGAATCACAGTCGAACATGTTTGAAAGTCAATGCTCTAATTTTGATGATATTAACTAGAACAACAACAAAAAAAAACTCATTAGAAAAAACCCTGGAAGAATCAATGTCTATACAGATAAAAGAAAACTAAAATTAATCATGAAAATAGACCCTTACTATATTTGGAGAAACTATAATTGTGTCAATGAAGCATGTTACCAAAAAAAAAAAAGGAACAGAAAGGAATACTTAAAAGGAGACAGTGCATTAAGATTCAATAGTAATTTAAAATTACATAAAAGAGTGGAAAGACAGTAATAGGAAAAAAATTTCCCAGACAGCAAAGCAATTAATATGTAAACTTTGTTGACAAATTACTAGCTTTACATGTATTAAATTATTTAATCCTTACAATAATCCATGAGGTAGACATCATTATATTATCACCTCTTTCTAGAAGAGGAGACTGAAGCATACAAAGGGTAAAGAACTTACAGGTATTCACACAGGTAATAACTGATGGACCCATGAATTGAATCAATTTAGTGCAATTCTCTTTTTCAGACCAAAATAATATTCTTTTTGCTCTGCTCCTGATTTCCCATTCTATTAATACACTTAGCAAGCATTTTGCAACTGCTTCAAATCCTTTCTGGATATAGATGAACTACAAATACTTTCAGTTAAGTAAACACACTGTGCTAAGCACCATCTTAATGTGAGGATAAAGGATTAATGAGCTAATTTCAGTGAAGTTACATACATGTCTGTTTGTCTCACTATATCTAATTCTCAAGGGAAATCATTTATTTTGATCAAACAAAGCTCACCACACAACTTTTTGGACATAATAGATGCTCAGAAAATGTTTGTGGAAATGATTTTAAATCAGTTGAATATTTCACTGGGGTAAAGTCTAAGAAGTTAACTCAGAAAACAGCATTAGTGACACTTCCCTCCTCCTAAAATTAGCAAGCTCCCTCCCCAAAGCCCCGATCGCTCTTTGGTGCCCTCCTGGCCATGCAGAGATTCGCGCTCTCGATCCCAGTCCATACGTGCTTCCATATGTCCTTCAGAAA
>NW_007728750.1:255625-262634 GCF_000696425.1 Galeopterus variegatus | reverse complement strand
GAAAACAGCATTAGTGACACTTCCCTCCTCCTAAAATTAGCAAGCTCCCTCCCCAAAGCCCCCGATTGCTCTTTGGTGCCCTCCTGGCCATGCAGAGATTCGCACTCTCAATCCCAGTCCATACGTGCTTCCACATGTCCTTCAGAAAGCACTGCAGCGGTCAACTCATCCAAGCACATGAGCATCAGAGATGTTCTAATGTGCGCTCATTACGTCCTGGCTTCAGACACACATTTCAGTCCCAGGGGGATTCTCTGCTGTATCTCCATGTGGGAAGACTTCTACTTCTTAGCTGCCCTCAAGGAATCTACTCATTCAGGCCCATGTCCCCAGCCAACTACCACTCCTACTTAATCAGGCTTGCCAGGTAGCTAATCAGTCTGCTGAAGGACAAGCTTTATATATTTTCTCATGGGACTGTCATCCTCCTAGGACTCTGCTTGGAGATGAAGTGGCTGGAGTTACATTCTAAATCTTTTCTTATTTTTATGTAACACTGAATACAAAAATAAAGTGGAAAGGTGGTGATTTGCTCAAAATGCAGGCCTTAAAACACTAGTCCAACTAAAGCCCTCCACCACCAGGACCTAGGGCAAGCCACTCACCCATGTATGACTCAGTCTCCCCTTCATTAAATGAGGCATTTGGCCTAACACCATGATTATGATCTGTGTTCTTCGGAGCTCTAGACCGTCATTTTGGCACCTCAATGACAATTTGAAGTAGGGGCTGAGGAGAACTGAGAAAGCAAGACTCAGGGGCTACCATCCCTGCATCAGCCTGAGAAATTCTATTTGTGTAAGGTTTCATCTGTAGGAGGAAGGTTCTGCTGCAAAAGAAAACAAGAGGGAAAATATCAGATTCCATAATCTCTAAAATCCTTACTAGTTCCTTCAATGATTCTACAATATGCTCATGGACATGGTATTTCCTAGTTGTCTTTATTTTGAAAGAAAAAAATTAGAAATTATTTAGCCTGTATTAACACTGCTTTCTCTCCCTCCCTCCCTCCTCCCCCCTTGTGTTTAGGTGACCCATCTTAGGAACAGAACCACCTGTTCAATTGATGTTCTCAAATGAGCTGCTTACCCGAGTATCAGAACTGTTATTTCAACTCATGGTTACATCCCCTGACTAAGGTATCATTCCTCATCAGTACAGAAAGACTGTGCTTCATACTGATAGTCAGCTCTGTACCCCATAAATATGTGTAATCAATTACGTCTCAATTAAAAAGTAAATTTTTCAAAAAGCAAGTTTAGAGAGAGAACTCATCATGAAAATAAGAAGAAAAGTGATATTTGGAAATTGGACAAATAAAACATTAAAAAAGAAAAGAAAAAAATGTGTTTTCATGGGGGATTTTATAAAGCAAAGGCAGGGTTCATTACAAATGATAAAATTCTCAATAGGGAAGAAAGGGAGAGAGGGAAGGGAGCAAGAGAGGACTGAGAGAGGGAGAAATGGAGGAAGTTAGGCTTTCTGAGCTTCTACTCTGTGCAACTGTGCCTGAATGAGAGGTAGGTCGTCTTATAACCCTTACACACAAGGAAGCTGTAGTTCAACAAGATTACATAAATTTTCCAAAGTCCCACAACATATAACAGAAGGGCCAGGATTTAAATCCAACTCTGGAACACGTTTTTGTTAGTCCCCACCCCTGGGGAGCAACTTAAGCACATGTTCTCTTTTCTCAGACCCCTCCCACCACTTGTTGAGGTCATTCCCTTTATCTCAGAGTAATAATAGCTTCTGCCTCAAGTTTGTCTTTTCTGCCTCAAGTTTTTCTTCCATTGAGTTCTATTTCTAAAGACAAAATCAAAGATATGACCATCCCCTACTTCTTCAAATTCTCTCCTCCCTTAGTCTCAGGTTACATAATTTTCCTGGTTCCAACTTCTGTGACAACTCTTTCTTACTTTTATTCACTTTATTTACTTACCCACTTTTGACATTCTCTCTCTTTTTTTTTTCCAGGATTTTCCCTCTTTGTTCTTTACTCTTTTCCTTACATATCTTCTCCTTTTTTCATTAACTTCGTATGCTTCATGAGAGATCTGCCCCTGCACCAATCTTTTCCTGATGGCTCTTTTTCAGGCATTGTTTCTTTGGCTTTGACTCTCTCCTCCCTTTTCTCTATGTGCCATACTCTTGTTCATTGTTCCATACATAGGTGAAGTGTTACGTCATCTCTAGAGATTCCTGCCAGTATGAGGCATGACATCATAGTGTTTCACTCACACTTTTATTAAAACATTCATTATGCCACACTGTAATTTGTGTCACTGTATGTCTACCTCTCTCACTCAATTGAGGTGTTATTTATTTAGTCAGACACTGTGTCTATTAATTGTATATCCCTTGCCTTTACTATAGCTTTGTCATATAGTAGGCTTTTAAGAAATGATTGTTGAATAAATGATTGAATGTTCCACCCCTCAGTGTCATCACTTCTAAAAGGTTTCTTTGATTCTTTCACACAGAATTAATCCATTATTTTAATCATATCTTAACAAATTGTGGAGCAGGAATTTGTGTATGTATTTATCTTATCCACAGATCACCAGAATATTAAAAAAAAAAAAAAAGTCTAGCCCTTGTTCTTTTTTCCTTTCCACATATAATTCAGCACCTGGTATGGTAGTGAATCTGACTACGTGTTGGATAAAGGAACTACTTTGCTAACTCAGAAAAAGCTAACACTTATTGAGCATGCATTGAGTACTAAGCACTGTTCTAGGTGCTTTATGTGAAATAGCTCACTTAATCCTTTCAGCAACCCTATAACCAAGGATGTCATCCTCCTTTTAAAAATAAAGATACTGAAGCTTAGCAAGTCTATATAAACGCATCAGTCATGTGATCAGCAAGTAGAAGAAAAAGGATACAGACCTAGCAGGCTGAATCCAGAAACCCCCTCTTAACCACTTCAGTATACTTCCTTCTAAGAAATCAATATTCAGCAGAATTGTGCAGCAGAAGCTTGCTGGGCCCATAAGAAATCAATATTCAGTAGTCTAGGTGACTGCATGACTCACTTTTACTGCTGCCATTGATGGTCAAGGGTGCTCTGTAACTTTAAGTCACATACCATAAAATATCAGTCAACTGGAAAGCTCAGAGCACTTAGTTAATTGAATTTTTGATTAATGTTTTAGTAATCACTCCCCTGTCTTATAAGTAGAGAATACAAAACACAACTGAATCCTAATTTTTAAATTCAGAATCTCCCATGTTCTTAAGGACATAATTATGAATCTTTGTAACTATTGTTCCACACATGGCTTCAGGAAATTTGAAAAATATATTTGGATATTAGACAAACTGGAGGCAGAATGAAGTGCACTCAGAAGAGATGATCCAGGATGCTGCAGGTTCTGAAAACTATAACTCACAAAAAGTCACTCAGAGAGGCCTGCTCAGCCTGGATTTGAGAAGACTTGAGGTGTTGATTAAGTTAATCATAGCATATTAGCCTCACTGGTCCACTGACCGCTGCTCTTTTAGGCATCACCGACTCACTTGCTCACCGACTCACTCACTTGCTGATTCGTGCATTGCCTTTTTTCCTCACTCCCATTCTCACACCCTCCCCACCATGGCAGCATGCTAGTGGGTTTAATATATATCATTTTCTCTTTATGTTCCCCTGCAAAAAAAGAAAAATGATGTTTTTGTCCACATATATTTTAAATTCACATAAAAGTTATTTTATTGAATAGCTTGTTCTCTCTACTCAGCACTAAGTCTTTGAGGCCCATCCACATTGCTTTCTGTACTAACCTACCATTTCGAACTGCTACCTAGTTCTTCACAATGCTCATCCACCATATTCTACCTCTCTGCTCTCCATGTTTTAAGCCTCTGGATTTTCTCCAACTCTCTACTAACACAATTAACCTGGACTAAACACCCTTTTTTCTATCTCTTATAGACCTATGCAAAAACGTCTCTGGGGCATAAATGTGGGTGGGTGTTATGGGTCAAATGTGTCCCCCAGTGGTTCACATGTTGGAAACCTAATTCCTCATAGTAACAGTGTTAAAAGAGTGAGAAATACTATTATGGTAATTGAAAGGTGTGCCTTTAAGAGGTGGTTAGATTCTAAGGACGGTATACCCTTGTGAATGAATTAATCCATTGATGGCTTAATGGGTGGTCATGGGTGTGATTATGATGGCTTTATGAGGAGAGTGAATGAAGGCTTAGCTCTCTCTTGCTCAGACCATTGTCTCCATGTGACACCCTAAACTGCTGCAGAGTCACCACCAAGAATAAGACCCTCACCAGATGTGTTCCCTGGACCTTGGACTTTCCAGTCTCCAATACTGTAAGAAATAAATTTTATTTCCTTATAAATTACCTAGTTTCAGGTTTTTTGTTATAAGCACAGAAAATGAACTAATGCAGGTCATAAAGAAAAATAGGGAAGAACATGGAGGAAGAGAGTGATAGAGATCCGAGTTTAAATACAGGATCAGTCTTCTGGTCAAGATGGTGGATTAGATGGTTGCCAGTGTCACTCTCTCCCACAAGTCAACCAATTTACAACTATTAAAAAGCAATGACAGCCAAGCTGGGGCCTCTAGAAATCAGGGAAGGAGGAGAGACCTACGGAGTGCATGAAGGCAGGAGAAGCTACGATGAGATAAGAAAGAACTGCTCCAACCATTTGGAGCCTTGGCCACTTCAAGGCTGGAGCTGGTGAGCACATGGAGCAAGAGCTGGCAAGCTGCAGCTGTGCCCTTTGGATGATATTGCTTGGAGGTGGCAGGGGAGAAGAGGGCCTTGGTGGCCCCAGGCCAGCAAGACCACTAACAGGGTTCCCATGGACCCACTTAGGAGCAAAGAGCCACAACAACTGAAAAAAAGGAGCCACTCAGATGCTGGTGAGTCATCACAAAGGGTGGATGGCCCACCCTTTGGGAAGTGTTTGGACTGTTGGCAGTGGAGGAGATGGGCCCACCTGGGGAACACTGGGGCACAGCAAGGACGTCTGGTCTGCCCCCCAATCAGTGCAGGACCACTCAGTGGAGACTGGTCAGGAATATGGAACTGCAGGGGGTGTAGTTTTCTGAAAAGACTCAGGCCCAGACTGGAGTTTCTACACAACCCAGGTGTACCAGATCTCATGAGAGCAGGAAGTACCTATAAAAAAAAACATTAAAACCTGAGCTGCACAAAAAGCCTTCCCCAGAGAATGAGCAGCAAAGCAATAATTTAGCTCAACCACAGAACTCAAGTGCTGGTCCCCATAGGAAGTTCTGCCATTTTAGAAGTAAGTAAAGGACAACAAATTAGTTCCATTGCAGGGTTTAAGTGTTAGAAACAGCAAATAATCCAACACAGAAATAGAAGAAAAAACAAAATATCCACAGACCAGAGACAAAGTTTGGTATTAACTAGTAAAGGTCTCACATCACCAAAGAACAACTATAACACCTACAAGGACTGGAATTCCTCCTGGAGGAAGGGAGGAGGGAGAGCTGGGGGCCTCAGCCACATCCCCAGACACCCACAACCAGCCCAGCCCGGCAATGACCAAGATATCACTGGAAGCACCCCCGTCTCCCCTGCAGGAATGAGGGGGGAGCCACAGGCCTCAAC
Organism: Galeopterus variegatus; assembly: GCF_000696425.1. Taxonomy (NCBI): domain Eukaryota; kingdom Metazoa; phylum Chordata; class Mammalia; order Dermoptera; family Cynocephalidae; genus Galeopterus; species Galeopterus variegatus. The sequence goes on along the minus strand of NW_007728750.1, from coordinate 257,027 downwards.
CCCACCCCTCCTCCTTCCTCCTTCTCCTACCCTATTTCCTTCCCATTTACCCTCTCTCCTTTCCTCCCAAACCTCTCCACAACAATATCATAGAGTGTAAAAGCATAATATTAATAAATAAACCTTAAGAAATAAAAAAATTTAATTATTCCATGTAAATGTCTGGATAGTTCTTTCCATTTCTGAGAAAAATGTCATGGAATTTTGATGGGGATTNGAGCAAAGAGCCACAACAACTGAAAAAAAGGAGCCACTCAGATGCTGGTGAGTCATCACAAGGGTGGACGGCCCACCCTTTGGGAAGTGTTTGGACTGTTGGCAATGGGGGAGATGGGCCCACCTGAGGAACACTGGGGCACAGCAAGGATGTCTGGTCTGCCCCCCAATCAGTGCAGGGCCACTCAGTGGAGACTGGTCAGGAATATGGAACTGCAGGGGGTGTAGTTTTCTGAAAAGACTCAGGCCAAGACTGGAGTTTCTACACAACCCAGGTGTACCAGATCTCATGAGAGCTGGAAGTACCTATAAAAAAAACCATTAAAACCTGAGCTGCACAAAAAGCCTTCCCCAGAGAATGAGCAGCAAAGCAATAATTTAGCTCAACCACAGAACTCATGTGCTGGTCCCCATAGGAAGTTCTGCCATTTTAGAAGTAAGTAAAGGACAACAAATTAGTTCCAGTGCAGGGTTTAAGTGTTAGAAACAGCAAATAATCCAACACAGAAATAGAAGAAAAAACAAAGTATCCACAGACCAGAGACAAAGTTTGGTATTAACTAGTAAAGGTCTCACATCACCAAAGAACAACTGTAACACCTACAAGGACCGGAATTCCTCTTGGCTAACAAGCCAGGGAGGAGGGAGGGCTGGGGGCCTCAGCCACATCCCCAGACACCCACAACCAGCCCAGCCTGGCAATGACCAAGACATCACTGGAAGCACCCCCGTCTCCCCTGCAGGAATGAGGGGGGAGCCACAGGCCTCAACCCCGCCCCTCCTCCTTCCTCCTTCTCCTACCCTATTTCCTTCCCATTTACCCTCTCTCCTTTCCTNCCAGAGATGGTGGTACTCTTTGTATGTTTAAGAAACAGTTCAGAGGTTCAGCACAGTGAAGCTGGATTAGAAAAAACAAGGGGGAGAATAATTGAAAACATAGTCTGACCACACAGGGAACTATAAGCCATGGTAGACTTTAGGTTTTTATTCTGTATGACAGGAAAGCATCAGAAGGTTTCAAAAGAGCAGTCACACCATCCAATGGGCTTGAAAAGAATCACTATGACTGACTGCTATGTGGGGAATAGATTACAAGGGAGGTTTATAGGGAAGCAAGGAGGTGAGTTAGGGCCTAGACCTATTTTCCATCTGAGAGATGTTTGCAGTAAGGGGTAATGGTAGAGGA
>NW_007728750.1:248610-255417 GCF_000696425.1 Galeopterus variegatus | reverse complement strand
TTAGGGCCTAGACCTATTTTCCATCTGAGAGATGTTTGCAGTAAGGGGTAATGGTAGAGGAATTAAGAAACAAATGCACTCTGGATATTCTTTTACTTTAAAAGTAAAGGTGATGGGATTTATTTTTGGAATTGATATGAGTCATAAAAGAAAAAATGGAGTCAAGGATAACTCCAAAATTTTGGCCTAAGTAACTGGATGAATAGAAATGCCATTTACTGTGGTGGGAAAGATGCATAAAGAGCAGGTTTGAGGTAGGAGTTAAATCAAAAATTTAATTTTGAATGAGTTAAGTAGGCAAGTAGACATATCAGTTAGATGTATCAGCATAAGCTGAAAAGTCGAAGCCGAGAGTCATACGTCTGAGAGCCATTAGCATACATAGGTAGTCTTTAATCTTTGGGACCTATAAGATCACCTAAGGTGTGAATGTAGACAGAGTAGATTAAAGTGCCCTGGGGTGCTCAAAGATTTGGAGATTGCAAAGATAGAAGATTCTGCAAAAGAGACTGAAAAGGATCAACCAAGAAAATACAAACAACAAAATGCAAAGAAGCAACCAACAAAATACAATAACAAAACACCAAATACAACACAATACTAGGAAAGTATGGTATCCAGGAAGTTGAGTAGAGTTAAAAAAAGTCAAGAAGACAAAACACCAAATACAACACAATACTAGGAAAGTATGGTATCCAGGAAGTTGAGTAGAGTTTAAAAAAGTCAAGAAGGAAGGAAGGAAGGAAGACCAAATAAGATGAGATTTGAAAAATGGTATCATGGGCTGAATTGGACACCACAAAAATTCATACATTGAAGTCCTAACCTCCAGCACCTCAGAATGTGACTGTATTTGGAGGTAGGTTCTCTAAAAAGGTAAAGTTCAAATGAGACTAGACCTAATATGACTAGACCCTAATATGACTGGTTATTAGACTAGACCCTAATCTAATATGACTGGTGTCCTTATACAAAGAAGAAATATGGACACAAACAGATACAGATCCAAAGGGAAAGATCATGTGAAGACACAGGGCGAAAGATAGCCATCTACAAGCCAAGGAGGGAAGCCTCAGAAGAAACCAAACCTGCCAATACCCTGATCTCAGACTTCTAGCCTCCAGAACTGTGAAAAAATAAATTTCTGTTGTTTAAGCCACCCAGTATGTGGTACTGTGTTGTGGCAGCTCTAGCAAACTAATACGATTGGCCATTGTGTGTTATGTCACTGGCGACCTTGAAATGAGCAGTGTCAGCAGACGACTGAGAACCAAAGCCTGACCCATGCTTGTGACACCAGAAGGGAGAAGGCAGAATTGGGTCCCTTGGAGAGAAGTTTTCAAGGAGATGGATTGTATTTCATCATTTGATGATGTTTCCAAGTGTCCAACTGTTGAAGGAGCTCCCTGGAGGAGTAAAGTCTCTGATCAAGAGCAGAGTCTGGACAGCTTATTGTATCGTTAATTCTTTTTTATCCTGAAGTTCTGATTTTCTTATTAGGACAATTATGAAAGGAAACTTTAAAATAACCAGTTAATATTCTTATTATTTGTCTTTTTTCCCAACAGAAGTGAAAACTGTGAAGAAGTATATGAGATATTCCATTTCCTCAAATGTTCTAGTTGGTTGGGCTCTGATTAATTATTTTACCTTATGTGGAAAGCAGGAGGAATTTCAAAGGCCTCTTGTGAATCACTGCGGTAACTTCATGTTGGCTCATTTTCAGGTTTCCAAAGGTTAATTCCTAATTCGCTTCACACTGTCAAGATGCCAAGGATTGATTCTGTCAAAAAGAAGCTTGCTGCTATATACGATTTTTAAAACATGGCTCAAGAGCATGGTCAATGCGGATGTATCAAGTAATAATTCAGAATTGGAATAACTTTCAGTTGGTTTATTCATTTTAATAACCCATACTTGTTGGCCCCAAATTCTACAGAAACAGGTGAGGGGATCTGAGTTATATCTCAGTTTTGCTCTCTACAGTTCAATTATGTGATATGTCAGGAAGGCCTCTGGAGGTCATAGAATAATGATGCTCTTCACTGCCACGATTAACATCTTTCAGAGGACTTTTTTGAGTCAATCAGAGAGAAATGCTCTCTTTCTCTCAGTGGAGTCCAACTCTAATACCATACCCCTCTGCTCCTGGCCAAAGATATGATGATAATGAAAATGAAGATAATGACAACTCCAAAATTTTAAGTAGCACTTCACATCTGCAGAGTACTTTCACAAATATCACATGAGGGAGGCTTTAAAAGGATAGAATAAGGGTGGGCTGTCTGTGTACCCAGACTCAGCAACTGAGTTCTGAAATTAGGAAACATTTCACACTTGCCTAGCCCTCGATTTTCTTCCTTTGAAGCTCAGGAGAGTGCCCACACAGAGGTGTGCTGTGCTTCTGTACCTATCGATAGTGCCACTCAGTGTCATATCACATTTCCTTTTATCTTAGAACATTTTACAGTCCTTTTATGGTTAGGGTATAGTTCAAGAATTTGAGCTGGGACTCCTAGGATTTAATGTACTCTTGGTGGTGGTGGCTTGTTAGGGAGAGCATCTATAAATCTAAGCAATATTCTTGGTAGGTGAATATTATTGGTGCTCTGTCCCAAGTGAGGATGTTTAAATTGCTGATTGGCCCATGATCTCACATGGCCAATTGTTACAAGGTTCACAATGCCACCCAAAGAAACCCTGGGGTCTAAACCGGGAGCACAAGTCAAACACAAAAGCAACTTTTTTTTTTAATCTCTGCTATTAAACCCTGACCCCGAACTGACTCCTATATTTTGTTCTGGAATGTGAATCTTTATGGTGTAGGTAAAAGGCTAATCTAAGAGGGGCTAATGAATATTGTTGCAATTTGGAGAGTCCCAAAGGACCTTTAACTTATGTCATGGTTATCACAGTCCACTTCTCAGGGCTGAGCTTGACGTATTATGCCACCGATTTGAATGATTCATGGCCTCCAAAAAGTCTTCTTAAGAATGTTTAAGCCCAACTGGTCTCTGGAATGCCATGGCAGTCACAGCTTTAAGAACGATGGAAGCAGGAATGTCATATGCCATTAAAACCTCACCTCATGCCATAGAAAAGGTTATTGCTCAAAACAAGAAGTGTCATCACTACCTTTGACAATCCTTCTGTGATTGTCTGCTTTTCCTGAAAGAGTGGTGGAGACAACACTAACACAGAGGGTGACAAATTAGAAGCACTTTGCTCAGTATTGTTTTTATGACAGGGGTGGACGGATGTTTAACATAAAGCTTTGAAGTCAGAAACTTTGGTTTTAATCCAACTCCACTAATTACCAACTGAATAATTTATCTATTTATAAAATATTTATTTAAACAAAGCCTCAGTTTTTCTAGCTACAACGTGTGGACAATGATGAGACAAAATATTTGTAGAACAATGATTAGTACATATTTGATACTTAACACTAGTTATTACCAACTGAATAATTTATCTATTTATAAAATATTTATTTAAACAAAGCCTCAGTTTTTCCAGCTACAACGTGTGGACAATGATGAGACAAAATATTTGTAGAACAATGATTAGTACATATTTGATACTTAACACTAGTTTTTTTTTTTCCTTATTCTTTCTCTATTTAGATAACTTTTTATAAAAATCCAATAAAAGGAAGAATAGCTACAGTTTTTAGGAGGACTGAGAGGAGCCAAAAAAAGTTGGTTATGACAAATTTCACACATAAAGTCTGTGGATAATATTTAAGGTAACTTTCCACCAAAGACTTTCTGAGTACGAAATTTGTTATAACCAATTTTTTTTTTTTTAACCTCTCTCAGTCCTCCTGGAATCTATAGCTATTCTTTCTTCTTACTAGATTTCCACAAAAAATTATCTAAACGATCTAACCACAACCTTTACAGGAATGCTAACTTTTCCAAGTCTACCCATTTAAAACTATGCTCCCAACCACATCCAGACCCCAAACCATGTGGGGAAGGAATTGAAATGGATGCAGCCCAGTGAAAAGGAGGTGTATTCTAAAATAATCCTGCACTAAGCTCATATTTCATATTGCTTACCTATTCTGTATCTGACATGAGATGATAAAATAATGGCAAAGATTTGGCTTTTATGCGTGACACAACAATTTATAAATCTCTTCTTACTTTTTTCCACAAAATATTCTTAAGAAGTCTCTGAAGTAATCAAAACAAATAGTATCACTATGCCCATTTTAGATGAATAAACCCAGTCTCAGTCAAAGTATACAGTCAAGTGTAAGTGTTGGAACCAAGATCCCAATTTGTGTCTAGCTGATATTCAAGCTTAATCTTTATCTACTTCGCTGGGTTGCCTTAGAGTCAGTTAAATCCCCTAAGGCTTTTTTCTCACACGAAATGCCATTAATGTAGGTTTCCCTCATTCAGAATTTGTGCAGGAAAATTTTGAATCTGAGTTTAAAATTTTATGTGTATCCCTTATAAATTTCATCTTGATGATTTTGAACATCACTGCAGTCTAGGATTACCTTTGCTTCTTGTGTCCAAAGTAATTTTTACCCTTTCCTGCTTTTGGTCATCCACAGATTTGACAAGCATACCTGTTATGCCTTCACCCAGTCATTGAAAGTTTTATTTGATAGTATAAATACGTGAAAAAAAATTCCGTAGCACATCATTTAAGAAATGCTATAAGTTTCATGCCATCTATTAGTCAACATGGAGTATAAATTAGTAGTTAAGTCATGATCTCTACAGTCAAGAGTTACAGATTTTATTCCTGGATCTGCCACCCATGGTATGACTTTGAGGGAGTAATTTCATTTGCCTAATCTTAAGGGTTTTTTTTATCTGTGTAATGGGAATAATAATAAGATATCCTCATAAAACTCTATTGAAGAATAAATAAAATGATGTTAAAGACTACAGCATCATGACTAGCACATAATCAGCTTTTAACAAATGTTAAGTATTATTATTTTAACAGGCAATATTTTTACATTTAGTCTAGTTTTGAGTTTAGATTATAGTTTTTTGTCTTATAACATGTATTTTTCCCTATGTCAGGGAAGGCTTGGTCAACCTGGAGATGTGTCACCAGACCCCCTTCAAGGAAGGACTTGCTGCCCAGCTGCAGAGAGGATGGTCAGCAGACTGCAGACATTTCCAACTTTCAGCTCCTTCAGGGTTTGCCACAACTGCAGAGTCACCTTGCCCTGGGTCATGCCCTTCCAGGGCAGCCTGCATGAAGTGTCTGGATGTGGAGATTATTAAAGCCCAGTCATTTCAGTACAATGTAGGACAACTAACACAGGCAATACTTTGTCCAGAGCTTCTGACAAGGGAGAGCCTGCATCACAGTTTGATTTCTCCCTCTGCCCAGGCCTGCTTCCTCTCTCCCTTTCACAAGTGGTGATCCCTATATCTTGCATCTCAAGCAGTGTTTCAGTATCTGTTTCTGGAGTCCCATCCTGTGACAGATGATACTGTTAAATGTGTACCTGGAGTCAAGTTATATCATATCTGCTCTATCAGTTCTGTTTCCCCCATAAGAAAATAAATTAAATAAACAAAGAAAAAATAGTTTTGTTTAACTTGATTTGTACTTGCAAAAAAAAAAAAAAAAGCTGGGAGTTACCACTTTTCTCTGCTAAGAACTGATGATGGAACTGTTGAATGCTTCCTACAACCTTCATTTCTTTTCCATTCCTTCCCTTGCTCCTCAAATTTAGACCTTTATCCTTGTATTAGTTCGGTAGAGCTGCCATAACAAAATACCACAGACTGGATAGCTAAAACAACACAAATCTATTTCCTCGCAGTTCCGGAGGCTACAAGTTCAAGATAAGGTATCAGCAGGGTTGGCATCATCTTGAGTCTGAGGCCTCTTTCCTTGGTTAGTTGGTGTCTTCTTCCTGTGTCTTCACATGGCATTTCCTTTGGTTGTGTTTGGGTCCTCATCCCTTCTTCTTATAAGAAGACCAGTCATATTGGGTTAGGGTTCACCCATATGAACTCAATTTACCTTAGTTGCCTTTTTAAAAGCCCTGTCTTCAAATACAGTCACATGCTAAGGTACTGGGAGTTAGGACATCAGCATATGAATTCAGTGGGGACACAGTTCAGCCCATAACAGTCTTCTATGATACAAAAACTCAAAGATGGACTCAATGATCCCCATTCTCTTAAATATGGCTAGACCTGGTGAGTTGCTACTAATGAAAAGAATGTGGAAAAATTGGTGAGAGGTTACTCCCAAGATTAGGTTACAAAAAACTGTGGCTTCTCTTTTGGGGTACCCTTCTTGCTCCGAGGAAAGTCAGCAGCCATGTTGTGAGTTGACCTATAAAGAAGCTCAATGGCAAGGGACTGAGGTTTCCAGCTTACAGCCACCAAGAACCTAAGGAGGGCTGCAACAGAATGAACTTGGAAGTAGATGGTCCAGCTTTACAATGCTTTCAACCCAGGACAAAACTTGATTTCAGCCTCATTAGAGACCTTAAGCCAGAAGCACCTGGCTAAGCCATACCAGGATTCCTAACCCATAGAAACTGTGAGATAATAAATATTTGCTGTTTTAAACCATTGACTTTTTTTTTTTTTCCTTTTCGTCTTTTTCCGTGTCCGGCAAAGGATCGCAACCCTCAGTGTCGCCCCCGTACCGGACCAGGACCGGCAACGNCCATAGAAACTGTGAGATAATAAATATTTGCTGTTTTAAACCATTGACTTTTTTTTTTTTTTTCCTTCTCGTCTTTTTCTGTGTCCGGCAAAGGATCGCAACCCTCAGTGTCGCCCCCGTACCGGACCAGGACCGGCAACG
>NW_007728750.1:244852-247610 GCF_000696425.1 Galeopterus variegatus | reverse complement strand
GTGCGCCACCGGGCCGGCCCCGTAAACCATTGACTTTTGGGGTAATCTGTTATCCAGCAATGGATAACTAATGGATCATCTCTCATCTCTCACCCACATGACTGCAAGAGCTTTCTAACTCATCTCTCCACCCACAGACTCACCCTAGCACATCCTTCATATAGTGTCAGTATTATTTTGGCACAGGTCAAATTATGTTATTTTCCAACATAAAATAATCAATAATTTCAAATTTTTGCATGATTAAGGTCTAGATTCTTAATGTGGCTCTTCAGAATCTGATCTCAATTTATCCAGTAGCATTTTCTGTCATGTTTCTTAGGAACCCTACTATGCTCTAGTCAGACCAAAACAACTTTTCATACTTTTTATTTCATGCCACATTCTCAGTTGGACATGTCGATATCCATCTCCTTCTGTCAATTTTCTTACCTATGAAGGAAAATTTCAAATGACACATTCTTGACAAATGATTCCCAATTAACTCCAAACAAATTAAATCTTCTCTGTTCTCTGTGCCCCCCATGCATTCATTTTATCTCACATACAACATCTATTTTAATTGGCCTTGTATTATAGGCAAGGATTTCCATGTGTTTGTTTATGTGAAGACACTCCCTGAAAAAACAAACCCTATTTTAATCACCTTTTTATCTCCATAATTCCAATAGAGAAAATTATTCATGGTAGGTACTCACCAGTAAATTGATCTAATTAATTCTAAAATTATCTTAGGAATACAATTGTCTTTGCTGTATGGAATAAAATGTTATAATGTCCCATAGATCACTCATTTTATACCTAAATTTGAAGTTCTTGCCACCCTGCTAAGTATAAGATTTATTTTTCTATTCCACTCAGCCTAGAGGTCAAAGAAGGTCAAATGGAAAGAGGAGAGAAACATAGATTGAAAAGGTGAAAGGAAGACCACAGAAAAGAAGGAATTTTTTAATCCAATCCCTTTTCAGCATGATGATAGGAAAGAAAATAAAATAAAAAGAGGTTTAATATAAGATTTACCTGGGTACAAATACTAGGGTCAAGTCTTTTGGCCTCAATTTCCACAACTGGAAAAATAAAACTAATAATAATCATAATAATACCTGCCATGTAAGTTTTGAAAACTGAAATGAGACAATCTGGTTAAGACATTCCACAGTGATGTTCTTTGACGTCACTTCCCTGCATGGTCCTGGAGCTTCACTTCACTTCTGATTGCTTCAAACCCTGTTTAATAACAACCAAAGGAGTTTGAGAAATAGGCAATAAATAAATGGGAGGGAATGAAAGATTGTGATGGATGCTAGGGAAGAGAGGAGGCAGGGGCCAGAAAAAGAGAAAAGAGAAATAAACAAGGAAGTATGTGCAGATTTTTAGGGTTATTTATTCATTTTACTTTCTCAAGCATGGCATGGAGACTCTTCAGTAATATGGAGATTTATCTTACGTACAAATAGATGTAGAGAAGTTGTGCTAGCAAAGTAAACTGTCATGAAATCTTTGTTACAACCTATTGTCATTTTGGAAAACTCACTGTAAATATTAAAATAAAAATCTGGAGTAGAGGGTTTAATCTGCCAGCTAATTTCCTTGATCTCTTGGAAACTTTAAATCAGTGCAGACCATATCACATCACATAGCCTCTTTACTGTAATTTTTGAGAAAATATCTCAAGCTTTATACTTTAAGAGGCCTCCAGGGAAATATTGCAAGTATGTTTTCCTCCATAAACACTGATTGAGCTCAGTAGCCTGTGGCTCCAGAGTTCTCAAGAGAGTGACCTATCAGTGCTCTGGTGCCTTGTTTGAGGAATATGAATTAATAATTGACTATAGGTATAGCTTTAGGTTCTCCAAATCACCCTATTCCATCTTCTCTGGTGCACAACATTATGCACTACTGAATTATTGCTCTTTTTTTCACTCTAACATCACATTTTTTCATCATAGAATAGACTTCTATTTACATGACACACTCCACCCTATCTAAAAATGGAAACCTCAGAAAAATATGCTATGGGAAGAATCATAAAGTTGACATTTTTAAGAAACTCATTTTTCCTGCCAAAAGCACAAAATCTCCAAGATGATTACAGGAAAAAAGTATCCCATTTCATAAATGAAATAGAATACTTACCTTTGCCTTTTTTTCTGGATGACAAGATTAAATAACTTATAAACCAGAAATGGATACTTCATGGAGAACTTCAGGAAAGAGCTATAACTTCCAATGCTACGCCTATTATATTTCATTAAGAGACGTCATGAATTGGTGCTATATTATCTCTAAAAGATCAAACTTCATGGAGAACTTCAGGAAAGAGCTATAATTTCCAATGCTAAGCCTATTATATTTCATTAAGAGACGTCATGAATTGGTGCTATATTATCTCTAAAAGATCAAATGCTGTCAGGCAGTTTCTGAAGCACCTGTATCTCACTGACACCACCTCAGCTCCTAACAGAAAGAAGAGCCAGGCTGAGAAGGACCAGTCAGAGGACAGCCAATATGTCCTGAGGTCCAAAGAGTGTTCTGAGGTCCAAAGAGAGACTCATCAAATGCATGAGAGAAAGACTGTCCTGAGACAGAAAACAGAACAGCATTGACATAATAAGGGAGACAAACAGATTTCCCAGAATGAGCAATTATTTCTTTTGATCCTCTATTTTATAGCCGTACTCCCAAGAAACTTGGTCAAGTTTTCTGAAGTTAGGTTCTCCACAATTTCTGTTTCTAATCCATACCCTTGCCTTCCAGG
>NW_007728750.1:196966-244737 GCF_000696425.1 Galeopterus variegatus | reverse complement strand
CTTACCTTTGCCTTTTTTTCTGGATGACAAGATTAAATAACTTATAAACCAGAAATGGATATTTCATGGAGAACTTCAGGAAAGAGCTATAACTTCCAATGCTACGCCTATTATATTTCATTAAGAGACGTCATGAATTGGTGCTATATTATCTCTAAAAGATCAAATGCTGTCAGGCAGTTTCTGAAGCACCTGTATCTCACTGACACCACCTCAGCTCCTAACAGAAAGAAGAGCCAGGCTGAGAAGGACCAGTCAGAGGACAGCCAATATGTCCTGAGGTCCAAAGAGAAACTCATCAAATGCATGAGAGAAAGACTGTCCTGAGACAGAAAACAGAACAGCATTGACATAATAAGGGAGACAAACAGATTTCCCAGAATGAGCAATTATTTCTTTTGATCCTCTATTTTATAGCCGTACTCCCAAGAAACTTGGTCAAGTTTTCTGAAGTTAGGTTCTCCACAATTTCTGTTTCTAATCCATACCCTTGCCTTCCAGGATAGAAAAGCAAATTTTACGATAGGACTGATATTCAGAAGTATGTACAATAGGGGCCTTCCTGTTACTAAAATATTGAAATACTTCTGCACTGCTTGATAAAGAATCCCTACTCTGAGTTCCCAAAGTATCCCTATCACCACTGTGGTCCCCATGCCCCATTCTTAGGAACCTCCAAATCTTTCCATATGTCAGTACCTAAAAAGTTCATGTCTGGCATCACAGTGGGATGTGTCCCATGACCCTGCTTCAACACCCTATGACTGGCACCCCTTCTGATTAATTGATTCTTGCCTTTTATCATTAAGTACATATATTGAATATCATTAACCCTGTTAAAAGGATCCCAGAAGATAATGGAAATGAATTAACTGGGTGGGTGTAATAGGATAGGAGGTAATGGGAAATGTAGGAGCTGGAGAGCTCCCACCCCTTAAAGAAGCAGGTGTTGTGCAGCTGTGAAAGATTGTCACCATGAGGGCATAGGCAGAGGGTGCTAAATCTTCTATTTCAAGAGAAACCAGAAATTGTGATTTTAATGAGAAATCTCTCAATTTCTGAACAATGGAAATTAATAAAATGTTGTCAAAATATTGTGTGGGCCAAACCAAACCAGATATAGTTCATGGGTCATGAGTTTGCAACCTCTGCTGTAGGCATCTGGAGTTTTCATGGCCTTCTCAGCCCTTTTTCATTTGTTACACTTGAAACAATCCAGAGGAAAAAATATGGCACTCTGAGCTATATAATTAGAAGTAATTTCAAATTGGAACTTTGAAATAACTAAGCAAAATTGTTAATTATATCAAACTTCTTTTTTATTGTATTTGGGCTTTGCCCAGAGTTATCAAGTACGTTATCTCAGATTTTCCTCATAGGCAGAGTGGAAATTATTAAGTGCTTGTTAAAATTGAAGAAAATGGATCCAGAAAGATTATGGAAACTGCCTAACATCACCCAAATGTATGGCAGAACTGGATCTTGAATTGAGCACCAGTGGATTTATGCCTCCAAACTTTCTTTAAATTGTCTACCCCATGCTCAACTTCATTGATATTACAGGCATAATCCCAGGCAATTATGCCAGAATAATTACCTTTTGGACTCTATTTTTCACACTCATTTAAAATTATCCTTTTATACATCTAAGTCACTTCTTAAAGGGCAATATATATGTATATAATATATTATATATGTATATAATATATTATATGAATATAATACATATTTGAGAGAGAGATATAATAAATATCTTTGAGGTAGATTGGATTATTGTTCTTTAATTAATTCTTTAATAAAATTATGCATAAAGCTCTCTACCATGTGACTTCGTAAGGCCCTCCATTGTGGTCAGAGTATACTTTCTGAACTGATTGGTTGGGCCTGGCTAAATGAATTTGGCAAATGGATGGGGGCAGAAATGACATTGTGCCAGTTCCTAGATGAGGGCTTAGGAGGCATCATGTGTTTCCACTCTCTCTCCTGAGCTCCTATAATCTCCTAGAAGAAGAGCATCCCGGTTTTACTCTTCTCCTGATTTGGGCCCAGATGGAGATATCGGACCTGACCTACAGCCTGAAGCCAAGCCCAGCTTAACACAGCCAAGATCAGCAGAATCCCAGATGACCAACATGTTCATGGGTAGACCCACATGTTCATGGGTGAGAAAAATAACTATTTGTTGATATAATGAGTTGTTTGTTATGCAGCATTATTGCAGCAATACATGTGAATACACTGTTATAGTCATCTGAGTGAAAATAATAATTTCCATGCTCAGACCTTTGAAAATTCATCTCCACAATGGAGAAAATCCCATAAATAGCTCAATAAGGGGAATATAGGCTTGTAGAGAATGATGTTTTTTAAAAAAATCTTCTAGATTAGTATTCCTAAAGACAAGTAAGTCTCCAAGTAAAGAAAAACGAACAGAAAAGAAATCATGTTTTCATAGGAATGTAATGAAATTGAGGTATCAGGTGATTAATGCCCTTTGAAAGTAATGGTATTTAAGTATTATTGCCAATCCTGGACCAGATTGATCACTATTAGGAATCATATTTGTGAATTCCCTTGCTTACAAAAAAAAAGAAAGAAAGAAAACAAACATACTTTTATATCTTTACTGGTGAATTATTTCCATCTCTACTTGATTGAAACAAGTTTTCTCTCTTTTTCTTTTATCAGATGTCTTGAACTGAGGTAAATATCATGTCTCTGAGGATCCAAGGGGCCTGAGGAAAAATGATTATAGTTGTTTTTAAAAAAGTGCCATGCTTCAGAATCTCCTAGAAAGATTTTTTACAATACAGATGCCTGGGACTCTCTACTAGAAATTCAGATTTAACTGATCTGGGGAAAGCATGAGCCAAGTTACATGATGATGTGCCTACTCACGTGATTGTAATGTGCAGCCAGAGTTGAAAATCACTGTTCTTACAGGAGATACGAGATCTTCACTAACAAAGTTAATAAAAATATCCTTACAATAAATTTCATTTTTTTCAATTTTTAATTGTGGTACAATACATATAACTTAAAACTTACCATCTGCTATGTTTAAAAGTGTCCCCGAAAAAGCATATGTTGGAAACTTAATCAATGTTGGGAGATGGGGCCTAATGGGAGGTGTTGGGTCATGAGGGTTCCACCTTCATGAATGAATTAATGCCAGTTATAAAAAGCTTGAGGCCGTCATTTCCATCTCTTGCTCTCTTTTGAATGCTCTTTTTTGTCCTTCAGCCTTGCACCATGGGATGATGCAGCAAGAAGGCCCTTACCAGATGCAACACTGTCAGGTCTGCCGCCGGCAGACCCATACAGCCCTAGCCTCATTCCTTCTGGTGGGTGAGCAAACAGCCGGGGATTCCTCTTTCCCTCCTGTCCCCTTTGGAAGGAGAAGGGGTAAGAGAGCCGTGAGAGAGGTGAGTGCACCTCCGGCCCCAAATCAGCCCTGTTAAAGGACACTCAGACGCGGTGGGGGTTCTGTCGAGGCAGTTCCGTTTATTATCACACAAGCACTTGCTTTTAAAGGCAAATGGGGAAGGCAGGTTTTTTACATCCTCCAATCAGCTTAAGGGTTCCTGTCTCAATGCCTATCTATTGCAATCAGGCAGTGTTCATGAGCATGGCCAATAAGGGCTAAGGCAAGGTTCCCACAGACATTCCCACCCTACTTCCTCCCAGCACCATCTTAGGCTGCCACGTTAATCCACTTGTAATGTCACTGAAGGTGGCGTTAGTTTTTAAAGCCCGACACAACACCTCAGTCTTGGATTTCCTAGCCTACAGAACCATGAGCAAAATAGATACTTCTTTTTCATAAATTGCCTAGCCTGTGGTATTGTGTTATAGAAACACAAAACCGAGTCACACACAATCTTAACCATTTTTAAATGTATGGTTTAGTGGTATTAAATACATTATAATGTTGCGCAACCATCACTATCATCCATTTCCTGAATTCTTCTCATTTTGTAACACTGAAACTCTGTACCCATTAAACAACTCCTGATTTTCCCCTTCCTCTAGCTCCTGGCAACCACCATTTTTCTTTTGTCTCTGTGATTTTGACTATTCTAACTGCTTTATATAAACAGAATCATGCAGTCTTTGTCTTTTGGGGGCTGAAATTTTTCACTTAGCATAATGTCTTCAAGGTTCATTAGTTGTAGTGTATGTCAGAAGTCCCTTTCTTTTTTTTTTTTTTTTTTTTTTTTTTTTTTTTTCCGTGTCCGGCAACGGATTGCAACCCTCAGTGTTGCCCCCGTACCGGACCGGGGACCGGCGACGGGATCGCAAGCCTCGGCGTTGCTCCCGCACCTCGCTCAGCCAGTGAGCGAGAAGTCCCTTTCTTTTTAAAGCTGAATAATATTCCATTGTGTGTATACATGTATGCTACATTTTGTTTATCCATTCATCTATCAATGGACACTTGGGTTACTTCCATATTTTAGCTATTATAAATGATGTTATTATAAACATGGGTATACACATATATTTTCAAGAGTCTGATTTTAATTCATTTGGGTATATGCTCAGAAGTGGAATTTCTGGATCATATGATAATTCTATTCTTAATTTTTTTTCTTTTCTTTTTTTTTTTATGAACTGCTGCACTGTTTTCCACAGTGACTGTACCATTTTACATTTTCACCAGTAGTGTAAAGGGGTTTCAGCTATTCCACATGCTTGCCAACATTAGATATTTTCTGGTTTTCTGTTTGTTTTTGGATGGCAGCCATCCTAATGGGTATGAAAATTCATCTCAGTAATAACAGTTGTACTTTAGCATTTTCCTAATGATTAATGATGTTGAGCATATTTTTATGTGCTTATTATCTATTTGTATATTTTCTTTAGAGAAGGTTTATTCAAATTCTTTTCCCATTTTTGAAGTGGATGGTTTGTTTTTTGTTGTTGAGTTTTAGGAGTTCTCTATATATTATAGATATTAATCCCTTATCAGTTATATGATTGAGAAAATTTTCTCCCAATCTGTAAGTTGTCTTTCTACTCTGTTGAGAGTGCATTTTAACATGCAATTAAAAAAATTTTTTATGAAGTCAAATTTGTCTGTTTTTGTTCTTTTTGTTACCTGTGCCTTTGATGTCATATTCACAAATTTACTGTAAAATATGATGTCACAAAGTTTTATCCTATATTTCTTCTAAGAGTTTTATTTAGTTCTTACATTTAGATCTTTATTTTGAGTTAATTTTTGTATACAGTAAGGGTCCAACTTTATACTTCTGTGTGTGGATATCCAGTTTTCCCGGCACCATTTTTTGAGGGAAAAATTGAATGGTCTTGGCACTCTTACTAAAAATCATTTGATCATATATGTAAGGATTTATTTCTGGGCTCTCTATTCTATTCCATTGGT
The DNA here is from genome assembly GCF_000696425.1 of Galeopterus variegatus. Taxonomy (NCBI): domain Eukaryota; kingdom Metazoa; phylum Chordata; class Mammalia; order Dermoptera; family Cynocephalidae; genus Galeopterus; species Galeopterus variegatus. The sequence continues at coordinate 239,351 of NW_007728750.1, read as the reverse complement.
CTATATGACTGTCTTTATATCAGTATCATACTGTTTCAATTATTGTAGCTTTGTAGTAAGTTTTGAAATCAGGAAGTGTGAGTCCTCCAACTTCGTTCTTTTTCTCAAGATTGTTTTGGATATTTACTGTCCCTTCAGATTTCATATAAACCTTAGGGTGGGTTTTTATATTTCTGCAAAAGACATTATTGGAATTTTGAAAAGAATGGCATTTGAATTTGTAAATTGCTTTAGGTAGTGTTAACATTTTAACAATATTAAGTCTTCCAATACATGAATAAAGAATGTGTTTTTTATTTCTTTAGGTCTTCTTCAATTTATTTCAGCAATGTTTTTCAGTTGTCATTGTACAACTCTTTTACATCCTTGATTAAGTCAGTTCCTAACTTTCTGATGCTATTATTAAATTTTTTTTAATCTTTAAAATATTCTTGGCAGATTGTTCTTTCTTAGTGTATAGAAATACAACTGACTTTTGTGTGTTGCCTTTATAGCCTGCTACTTGTATAAATGTATTTATTAGCTCTAACAGACTTTTTGTGGAATAGTTAGGGTTTACTACATAGAAGATCATATCATCTGTGGACAAATATCATTTTACTTCTTACTTCAAATTGAATCCTTTTTATTTCTTTTTCTAGCCTACCTAATCTGGCTACAACTTCCAGTACTATGGTTAGAAGAAGTGGTGAAAGCAGGTATTCTTGCCTTGTTTCTGATCTCTTTCAGTCTTTTCCCATTGAGTATGATGTTTGCTGTGGCTTTTATTAAGTTGAGGTAGTTTCCTTTTATTCCTTGTTTGTTGAAGGTTTTTTAATCATGAAATGGTGTTGAATTTTGTCAGATTCTTTTTCTGCATCAATTGAGATGATTGACCATGTGGGTTTTTCCCCCTTCATTCTGTTAATGTGGTATATTATATTAATGGATATTTGTATGTTGAACCATCCTTACATCACAGGAATAAATCCCTTTTGATCATGGTGTGTAATCTTTTAAATATGCTTCTGAATTTGGTTTGCTACTACTACTTTGTTGAGGATTATTGCATAAACGTTCATAAGAAATATTGGTCTGTAGTTTTCTTTTCTTGTAGTGTTACGTCTAGCTTTGGTAACAGAACAATGCTGGCATCATAGAATGAGTTAGGAAATATTCTCTCCTCTTCCACTTTTTTGGAAAAGTTTGAGAAGGATTGGCATTAGTTCTTTAAATGTTTGGTAGAATTCACCAGTAAAGGCATCAGGTCCAGGACATGTCTTTGTCAGGAGATTTTTGACTACTGATTAAAACTTCTTACTTATTATTGGTCTGTTCAGATTTTCTATTTCTTCATGATTTAGTCTTAGCAGGTTTTGTCTTTCTAGGAATTTGTCTGTTTCATCTAGGCTATCATTTTGTTGGTGCACAATAGTTTAAAGTATTCTTTTATATTCCTTTCTATTTTGCTAATAATGTTTCCACTTTCATGTGAGATTTTAGTAATTTGAGTCTTTGCTCTTTTTTTCTTAGTTCTTCTAAGTGTAAGGATTGTCAATTTTGTTTATCTTTTCAAAGAACCAACGAGGTTTTGGTGATTTTTCTCTATTGTTTTTCTAGTCTCTATTTTTCATCCCTGCTCTAATCTTTTTATTTATTTATTTTATTTTATTTATTTATTTATTTATTTTTTTGGCTAGCTTTGGTTTTGTTTATTCTTCTCCTAGTTTCTTAAATTGTAAAGTTAGGTTATTGATTTAAGATTTTTCTTTCTTTTTTTTTTTTTGGATGAAAGCATATATCGCTATAAATTTCTCCCTTAGCACTGCTTTTGCTACATCACATAAGTTTTAGTATGTTGTATTTTCATTTTTATTTATCTCTAAGTACTTTCTAATTTTTCTTTTAATTTTTTTCTTTGATCCTGATAGAGTTTGAATGTGTTGCACCCACAAAGCTCATGTGGAAATCTGATCCCTAATGTGGCAGTACTGGGAGCTGTTTGGGTCATAGGGGCAGATCCCTCATGAATAGATCAATGATCTCCCTGGGGTGTGGGGGTAGTGAGTGAGTCACCCCTTTAGCAGTTCCCATGAAAGCTGGTTGTCTAAAGGACCCTGTCATCTCTCCTCTCTCTCTCTCTCTCTTGCTTCTTCTCAGCATGTGATCTGTTTGTACCAGGGGGCTGGCTGCCTGCTGTTTTCCACCTTGAGAAGCAGCCTGAAGCCCATGCCAAATGCAGCTGTCCCAGAATCATAAGCCAAATAAGGCTCTGTTCTTTATAAATTACCCAGTTTCAGGTATTGTATTGTAGCAACAGAAATGGACTAATATAGATCCACTAGTTGTTCAAGAGTGTGTTTAATTTCAACTAATTTGTAACTTTTTCAGTTTCCTTCCATCATGGATTCCTAACTTCATACTTGTGGTCAGAAAAGATACTTGTATAATATCTTTCTAGACAATTAAAAAATAATTATAGCTTAACATATGATCTGCCCTAGAAAATATCTCATGCACACTTGAGAAGAATATGTATACTGTTGTTATTGGGTAGAGAGTTGTATATGTTTATTGGATCTAGTTGACTAATTGTGTCTTTCAAGTCCTCTCTTTTCTTACTTATCTTCTGTCTGGTTATTCTATTTATTATTGAGAGTGGGGTATTAAAGTCTCAGAGTATTATTGTAGAACTGTCTATTTCTCCCCTCAATTCTGTCAGTTTTTTCTTTATAAATTTTGATGGTGTGTTATTAGGTGTATAAATATTTATAACTGGTATATCTTTTTGCTGTATTAAACTTTTTACTAATATTTAATGTCCTCCTTTGTCTCTTGTAGACTTTTTTATTTAAAGTTTATTATGTCTGATGTTAGTATAGCCACATATTCTCTCTTTTGGTTACTATCTGTATGACATATCCTTTTCCAATTTTTCACTTTCAATTTATCTGCATCTCTGGGCCTAAAGAGAGTCTCTTGTAGTTAGCATATAGTAAGATTATTTTTTTTTAATTCTGCCAGTCTTTGTCTCTAGATTGGTTAGTTTAACCCATTTACATTTAAAGTAATTTCTGACAAAAAGGGACTTAATTCTGTCATTTTCTATTTGTTTTTCATATTTCTTATAGCTTTTTATCCTTAACTTCCTGAATTACTATCTTCTTTTGCATTTAGTTAATTTTTTAGTGAAAGCTTTAAATTCCTTTCTCATTTCATTTTTTGTATATTCTATAGCTGTTTTCTTTTTGGTTACCATAAGCACTATATTAGATATCCTAAAGTTATAACATTCTAATTTGAATTTTTACCAGCTTAACCTTAATACCATACAAAAATTCTTCTCTTTTACATCTCCATCCACACTCATTTTGGTTGTTGATTTCACAAAATTGAATTCTTATGTATTATGTACCCAAAAACATAATAATTCTTTTAAGTGCATTAGTCTCTTAAAATACATAGAAAACAAAATGTAGAGTTGCAAACCAAAGTTATAATGATACCTGCTTTTAGACTAATAATAATCTTTTACATGTATTATTCTCTTAAATTATGCAGAAAATGAAAAGTGAAGTTGTAAACTGTTGTTACAACATCAGCTTTTACTTGTGTAATTGCTCATGTATTTAACTTTATTGAGATCTGTACTTCTTCACATAGCTTAAAGTTACTATTTAGTGTCCTTTCATATCAGCACACATGACTTGCTTGAGCATTTCTTGCAGGGAAGGTCTAGAGGTAACAAACTCCCTCAATTTTTTTTATCTGAGAATGACTTAATTTCTCACTCACTTTTGGGGGACAATTTTTCCAAATATAAAATTCTTGGTTGACATTTTTTTTTTCTTTTGCCATTTTGAACATGTAAGCTTACTGCCTCTGGCATCCAAAGTTTCTGATCAGAAATTTCTGATGTACTTATTGAGTATCCCTTGTATGATAAGCCACTGTTTGCTGCTTTTGAGATTCTTTCTCTGTCTTTCTCTTTTGAAACTGCAATTACAATATTTCTCAGTGTAGATCTCTTTAAGGTAATCTTATTCAAGTTTACTAAACTTCCTGGATATTGATATTCATGTCTTTCATCAAATTTGGGATGTTTTCAGTCATTATTTCTTCAAATATTTTCTTTGCTCCTTTCTCTCTTGCTTCTCCTTCTTGGACTGCTACAATGTGTATGTTGGTCCACTTGATGGTATCCCACAGGTATCTTAGGCTCTGTTTACTTTTTGTCAATCTTTTCTTCTTTCTGTACTTTGGATTAGATAATTTCCATTGTATTATCTTCAAATTCACTGATTCTTTTGTCTGCTTGCATCTGCCTTTGAATTCCTCTGGTAAAATTTTTCTTTTATTTCATAATTTGGGGGCGGGGGGAGTTCTGTTTAGGTTTTCTCTTTGTTAATATTTCCACTTTGTTAATAGAAATTTTTCTTGACTTTCTCCATATCTTCCTCTAGTTCTTTGAGCATTTTTAAGACAGTTGTTTCAAAGTCTTTGTCTAATTGATCAGTCTTCAGATCTTTTTCAGGGATGCTTTCTGCTGATTTATTTCTTTCCTTTGAATGGACCATACTTTTCTGTTTCTTTGTATGCCTTATGATATTTTGTTGAAAACTGAACACTTAAATCTAATAATATGGTAACTCTGGAAATCAGTTTTTCCTCTTTCCCCAGCATCTGCTAATTTTTTCTTTTTACTGTTTTTGTGTTTATTATTATTATTTTCATTGTGGTAGGCTGTCTCTGTGCCAAGGATCAGCCTAAAGTGTAAACATAAGGCCTTCTCAGATATTTTCTGAGCCTGCTCCTTTACCTGAGCATACATGGCCACTTTCTAATTTTCCACATATATGCAGTTGCTTTTGAATGTCTTAATCTTTGATATTTGATTTCTAAAGGGGAAATTTTGTTTTTAAATGAATGAGGGAGGAGATAAGGGTGCTGGCCTTTTAAATCTCCTGAAATCCTTCAGCCAGGGAGGAAGGAGTTTGCAACAATGGGAAGAAGTACAGCAACAACAGCCCCTAGCCTCTTTTTCAACACTTCCATGCTCAGAAGCAGCAGTCAGTGATCAGAGAACAGATCCCCAATATTTGAAGAACAAGGTGTTTTTGTTACCTCTGGCTGCTGCAAGTTGCATGAAAGCTTTCCCGGAACACATGCACAGTTGTCTGCCATGTGGGTGAGGGTGGGGGGATGGGTGACTACTACTGTGTTAAGAGCTAAAATTAACCAAAAATAACCATAATTTACTGTCTGTATTAGTCCATTTCTGTTGCTTATAACAGAAATACCTGAAACTGGGTAATTTGTTTAGAAACAATATTTATTGTTTACAGTTGCAGAGGCTAGGAAGTCCAAAGTCCTGGGAACATTTCTGGTGAGGGCCTTGTTGGTGGTGACAGCTGCAGGGTCTCACATGGCAAATGGTGGAGCTAGAGAGAGCGTCTCACATGCTCTCTTTTTAAAGCCATCAGAACCACACCCATGACTACCATTAAACCATCAAATGGATTAATCCATTCACCATAACATGGTCCTCACAATGTAATCACCTCTTCAATGCCCCACCTTTCAATTATCATAATAGGATTTCCCACCCTTAACAGTTACAGTGGGGATTAAGCTTCAATGAGTTTGGAGGGACATTCAATCCATAACGTTTAGCTTTACTCTAGAAGTTGCAAGCCTTCAATAGATTCCCAAGTTCCAAAATATTTACATCAGACAAAGTTGGCCAGTCTAATTGTTGTCTAGGTGGAGAGAGAGATTCCTGATTATTCTTACTCTACTACCTCCTGAGAATCCTCTCTCCAAAAAGATGAAACATTTTAAAGGACACTTTAAACTAAAACAACAACAGAAAAATTCCCAGGAAAGCATCTTGGCTAATAAAATGAAAAGTTGAGTGTGTCGCCTTTTCAATTAATACCTTCTTTCAATTAAACCATGAAATGAGTGATTAACATATCTCACCTATTCCAGCTAAGAGAGAGCTGATCCTGGCAGCTGGAAAGGCATCATTTCTCGTATTTCTTTCTCAATCCTTGATTCAAGACACAAAATGATATTTTATCTTTGAAATGTCTTGAGACCCTTAATTATCAGTGAACTACATGAAACCATGGGACTTCAAGTGTTGCTTTGCATATGTGGATATTTACTGGCTTTTGGAATATGATGAGGCCATTGCTCTTGGTGCTCAAAATACTGATCAGCTATCATGAACACACAGACACAATGGCATTCTTGATCCACCCGTTGTAAAAGGATTCAATGAGCTCAATTACACCACATGATCAGAGTACAGAGAGTTCTCACTAAATGAGATCTACCATATAACCTAAGCACTTGCTATCAATTTTTCAAGGCTTTAAGAGGAGTGAAATACATATTATGATAAACATTTGCTGTTTATAACTTAAGAAACTTGGAACTGAAAGGTGTGATGTGCAGGCTGAAAATTAAGTGCTAAGCTTACTTCAAAACCAGTTTTGCTCCCATACTTCTTCCTTTACCTTATTCCCTAAATTCAGGTACCAAAGTTTAAGGATTCTCTCTCTTCCTCTCAGAACTGTCATTCATATACAGCTTTGCAGTCTGCTTGCTGTCTTTCTGCCACTGGCATTGTTCAGTTCTCCATCTCTGCCACAATTCCAATCCATTTGCTACATTGCCTCCAGGGTTAGTTTGTAAAACACAAATATGATATAGCACTTCCATACATTAAAAAAAAAAAAAAAAGTTGAGTTCCTTAAATAAACCAGTATCATTTCAAAGCCCGTAGCTTAGAATATCTCTTATGGTCATTTACAATTTGAGCCCAATCTATTTCCAACATAACCTCTTTCTTCTCCATGCACACTATAGTTATCACACTATGGAGGCTACATGGTTATTCAATCTGCACAGTCACACAGGGTCCTGACCTGAGAATTGCCCCTCACACTTGTTTGATGCTATGCTGTTGCTATCCTGAAATTCTTAACAATTTTAACTTTGAACTTATGTTTTGTAAGTGAAGTACAGTGAAACAATGGAGCATGTGTGTGAGCAGGAGAGAGATGCACACTATGCATGTTTGCCATTCTTTGCTGCTGCAAATGTTATTTGTGATGCCCCATGAACACAGAAATCTAGTGAACCCACGATGCATGAGAGTTCAGCAAGACTCAAAGCAAGGACAAGGTATGTGTGTCACCTATAAAGCTAAGTAACAGCCTGGACAGTTCACACATTTCGTTTGAACGAGAAGTTCCATTGAATGCAGAAAGAAGTCAAAGACTTTCTGAAAAGCACAAATATCCAAGAAATGCTATCATATATTTTCTTATTCATGTTACTTCCCTGTATTAAACAGCTACTTATTGAACATGCTGACGTAGAGGGAAGATAAACTAAGAACCTCTATAACTACTTTTTTTTTTTTCAGTCCTTTGTACTCTCATTAGTAAGCTGAAGGATTAGAGTGTTGGTTGAATATGTACATTTGAAGATGTGAAATAGGAAGAGTTGTGTTAGTTTTGTGTGGCATTTCCATTGTTATGATAAGAATAAAATACATTTACATGTATTTTTATGAAAGAATTGTGTAATTTTGGTGATTCTGCATATGAGTTAAATACTCATATTTGCATTTAAAACTGGCGCTGCACAATATAAAGATAAATGGGACAATTCATGATAATCTAAATTTTTAGTGTTTCTTAGGAAGACATTAAATAGCAAATAAAAAACACTGCAGCATAGTCAGGAGAGAAACTATGTTAGAAACTTTAAATAGCATTTTTTTCTGCTTTTTTTTTTTTAAACAAAGGCCCCTGAATTTTTACTTTTTCTACTGAGCACTGCAAATTATATAGCCAACCTTGCATCACATTTAAATTTTTGCTTTTTCTTTAAAACACGAAGCACCTTTCACAGCACATGCATTCTCCTACCTGCATTGCACCTCTGCTAAACTGGAGAACTCCTACACATTCTTCAAAGCTCAATGCAACTGTCACCTTCTCTGTGAAACTTTTCCCAAAGCCCCTAGGGCAAAATTGGTTACTGACTTCACAGTGTAGACTGTGTGGCTTTTGAAGGCAGGGCCTAGGAACTATTACAATATCTACCACATAAGTAGGTATTTAATTAAAAATTACTGAATGGGATGGTGGTCAAGGAAGCTAGGTAGGAAAGGGCTTTATCTTCTATGATTTGCCCTAGAATCCTACACTCATCTAGAGATGACACTACTTTTGTCACATGGGTTCACACTGATTGTCTAATGAAAAGCCTTGTAATTTAAAACAGTTTTCTGCTTACTCAGTCAAGACCCTTTATCTTTTCCTTTGGAGATGAGAGTATGACTGACATAGTTAAAGGTGATCTTATTTCCAGCCATTAAGCAATGCTAATTTCATGGACTACAGACAGAAGAAGCTTATGCAAATGAATATGATCTTGCCTGCACGCAGCTTATTAATATGAATAGGTTAGCAATTCATGATCCATAGCCTTTCTCAATAAGTATGATTCAGAAGGTCAAGGTTATTTTTTCCCTGAAAAAAAAGACTCATATTACTATGCAGATAACCTCTCAGGGGTAGGCTCAGGACCACTCACATTCTAAACAGTTTCTGCTGTATAAAAAGTCAATGAACTGCAGTGCAAATATGAAAGGGAAATCTGAATGTCTCTGTGTAATCCCACAGAATTCAGAATTCAATATCCCACAAGGATACTACCTGCTGAACTTGACTCGACACTCCAACTCATTCAAAAACGTGCCAGACATATCTACTCTAATGTTTAACACTTCTCAGAATGGAAATGCAAGTTTTCACAATGAAGGATGCTGATGGTATTTCTTGTGCTCATGAGAAACCTTAATAGTTTCCATGCATCAATGGTACACATGGATCTTTCATGTTAATATCTAGGTAGTATATGATAAAAAATATATTCATGAAGAACAAAATGAAAGATCACTTAGCTAAAATAGGTATTTATCATGTCTGGATTGTACTCATCCTTCTTTGATTAAAACCATTTTTTTTTTCCTAGAGAAAATATCATGAATTTAGTGTCCCTGAAATGCCAGTTTTGTATTGTTTCTCCAACAGTGGGGTGGGCAGATTTCCTATACTCTAATGTGGTGTCCTTTGACATTAAACTATAAATGTATGAGATACTTGTTAGGTTAAAGCACATTTTCAAACCATAAAATGATTTTTTTTTTTTTTACATCAGAAATGCCTGGATGTCTAAATGGAGATCTACCTTTTGATTTCAGCCTAGCTAGGGTGATAGTCTGATAAACCACGATCATCAACCACACTCCAAACATGAAAGTAGAAACCCCTAAAACATGAAAGTAGAAACTCCTAAAAGTGAAAGAAGAAAAAAGTATAGGCATTCAGTCCATCTTCCCCGCCACACTGGAAATCTCTCTATATCTTCTTTATAAAGAATATGAGAAAAAGTAAGAAATGTGAATGAACAAAGCACATTCAAAGAATCAACATACAATCAATAGTAGAGTCCTGCCAATTCTCCTTTCAAGATATCTTTTTTAATGGTTCAACTTCTTTCCCTCTCCATTGCCAGAAACATCATGAAGGTCACCATCAAATCAAACCTGGAGTCTTTAAAAACTCCCTAAACAATCAACCTTCTAGAAAGCCTCCTTGTAATCAGTTTTCCACACTACAACTAAATCATCATTTTTAATGCATTTTTGATCAATTGCTTGCAAAGCGAACATCTCTGCAGTGGTTTTCCATTGCTATTAAAGCCCCAAACCCTAAACATAGTTTAGGAGGTCCTCCTGGCTCCTAGTACCATTTCTTTCTCAAGCTTCATCTTCCCTTACTTTTTCTCAATCTCACCTTTATTCTCTAAAGTTTAATCACTCTGAACTCTGACTCCAAAACATCATCCTCTCCATTGTGGTCTGGCTAGTTCCTATTGATGAGACTGGTCTTAAAAATGATGACAGTACCAAGGATTTCCTGACCTCTGGATTAGATCTTCAGGATACAAGTGCTACCTATAGCACCCTACATTTCCCCTCTTGTATTTTTAATCCATCATGATTAGGATTATTTGTTCAATGTCTGTATTTTCTACTTTCTTCAATCTCTGTGGGCATAGAAATATATCTGGCTCATATAGCACTTTATAGGTAGTGTCTAGCAGTATCTGGCAAATAATAGGTGCTTGATGTTTGCTAAGTTAATTGGAAAAACAAGGTTTTAAGTGCTTGCTAGAGTCTTAACAGAGGGCCTTAAATGCCAAGATATAAAATTTGGACTTGATTCTGTAAGGAATGGAGTAAGTAAATGAGTTTGAGGAAGGAAATGACAGAATAAAACCCATTATTTAGCGATATTTATCTTACAGCTTTCTGGAGAATGGTCACAGATGAAAGGCTACTACAAAATCCACTTATGGCTGGGTAACTTATTACCTAAACATATTAAGCAGGGGATGGGCAGTGAGAATGAAATAGAAGGAAAGATGTCACAGTTTTACCTATGTGACTTAGATATAGTCACCTGATGTCCTATGCCACTTCTTTTTAATTTGTAACAATGTTATATCTATGTATAGGCACATACCTATATATCACTCTTATAGATATAAGTATATTCTTCATATTCTTCCTTATGCACTATATTCCCAGAAAGTCATCAGCTCAGCCATCAATACACATAAGCCAATGATTCTCAAATATTTCCCTACACTCTCCTAACTGTCAGATCTAAATATTCAGCTGCCTGCTAAGCACCTCCATTCAGATGTTCCGCAATCACCCCAAATGCAGTGTGTCCTTAACTGTATTTATTACCTTTATTGAATGTGAGGAGGGTAGAGATGGCAAAATATTAATGTTTGTGGTTAGTAGTTTGTATAAAATTTATGAAAATTGTTTCTCTGTATAACATTTAACATTAAGTATTATTTTGGCTATGTACTAATGAGAAAATAAAAAGGGAGAAGGACAGAGTAACACACTTCAAACCAAATCAATGACAAGCACTCTTCCCTAAGAGGCAATCTCAAAATTAAGGGTAGATTTTTGCAGCTGGATAGCAGCAGAGAAAGGACTACTATGATGAAATGATTTGAAATCATCAGTGGCTCCATAAACACGGCAAGGCAACATATGTGGGATAGGCAGGTGTTTGGGGTGGAGATAACTCCACACACCATGGAAGCAGGACATTAAGCTAGATAAAATAGAGATTCAAGCTTGGAATACTGAATACTCTCTTGCCCAAACTCACAGTACCCTTTTGAGCCCTTTCTGGTCTATTTTCTCCTAGAGAACCTTGCAAGCCCTCCTTTGCCCAATCTGTCCCATGGAACTCTTCTGTTCCCTCTCCTATCCAATTTCCCATGATACCCTTTTGATCCCTCCCTTTTCCAAACTCTCCCATGGAGAAAGCACCTATCACCATAGTGATGGCATTGTCATCTTCATTAAACTTGAGTTTAAATTTATCATCTTCTCTAACATTAACCTCAAGGCTTATAGGCAGGTTAGGGAGTCACGGGGCTAAGTATCTTCTCCCTATAAACTGTCTTCTTATATTCTAATCTTAATTGATAATACTCCTTTCCAAAAAATCCAGAAACCTACAAGACATCTTAGACGTGTCTGCTCTTTATTTCTGGCCCATCCAACTAGCCACAAAAATATCTTAACTCTATTTCCTAAATCGTTTCCAGTGCCGTTATCCCAATCCAGGAAACCATCATATCTCGCTTGCATAATAGCAAGAGTCGTCTAAGTGTTCTCCCTGCATCATCGCTATATCCAACCCCACCTATTCTTTTCATCCTGTCATTTACTTTGGCAGAAAAGTGATCTTTCTAAAATTTAAAAGTTAGCAGATCACTCATTTACTAAAAATTCTTCGATGGCTCTTTATAGCTCCTAGCAGAACATTCTAAGTCTCAGCACATAAAACCCTTGCAAGCTAACTACAGGGTATCTTCAGCCTCAGGCCCACCACTATCTTGTCCATATCCTATATTCCAAGTGCACCATGGACTGTGTTTTACTCACCTATGAATTCTTGAGGCTAAATATTGGAAGCCCTATATATTTTATTCTTATTGATGAAAATTAATCAATCAACCATATGGCTTAAGGTAAAAGAGCCTCAAAAAACAAACAAAAACCTACAAAAGGAATGTTTAATGAGCTGAACTCCAACCAAATAGCTGTATGTCAACAAAACAGTCCATTATTTCTCTCTCTTGCCTGATTGCTCTGGCTGGTACTTCCAATACTATGTTAAATAGGAGTGGTGAGAGTGGGCATCCTGTTTTGTTCAGGATGATATTGGCAATTGGTGTGTCATATATGGCTTTCATTGTGTTGAGATACTTTTCTTCTACAGCTCATTTGCTGAGAGCCTTTATCATGAAGGGATGCCGAATTTTGTTGAATGCTTTGTCTATTGAGAAAATTATATGGGTTTTGTCCTTGATTTTGTTCATGTGGTGCATCGCATTTATTGACTTGTGTATGTTGAACCATCCTTGCATCCCTGGGATGAATCTCACTTGATCATGGTGTATAATTTTTTTGAGGAGTTTCTGTATTCTGATTGTTCTTATGTTTATCAGAAATATTGGCCTTAGTTTTCTTTTTTGTTGTATCATTGTCTGGTTTTGGTATCAGGGTGATGCTGGCCTCATAGAATGAGTTTGGGAGAATGGCCAATTCTTTGGAATAGGTTGAAGAGAATTGGGATTAATACCTCTTTAAAAGTATGGTAGAATTCAGTAAAGCCATCCAGTCCTGGGCTTCTCTTTGTTGGGAGACTGATGATAAACCCACCACAAATATCATCCTGGTAAGAATAGGAAAAAGACAAGGATGTCCACTCTCACTACTTCTATTTAACATAGCATTGAAAGTACTAGCCAAAGCAATCAGGTGAGAGGAAAATAAATAAAGGGCATCCAGATTGGAAAAGACAAAGTCAAACTGTCCCTGTTTGCAGATGACATGATCCTATACATAGAAAAACCTAAAGACTCTGCCCAAAACTTCTTAGAGCTGATAAACAATTTCAGTAATGTAGAAGGATACAAAATCAACATGCAAAAATCAGTAGTGTTTCTATACTCCAATAATGAACTAGTGGAAAAAGAAATCAAGAAAGCAAGCCCACTTGTAATAGTCATAAATAAAATAAAATACCTAAGAATCAATCTAACCAAGGAGGTGAGAGATCTCTAAAACAAGAACTACGAAACCCTACTAAAAGAAATTAAATAAGACACAAAAAGGTGGAAAGATAATCCATGTTCTTGGATTGAAAGAATGAACATTGGGAAAATGTTCATACTACCCAATGCTAGCTACAGATTCAATGCAATTCCTATCAAAATAACAAGGACATTCTTCACAGAAATAGAAAAAACAACCCTAACATTCATATGGAACAACAAAAGACCATAAACAGCCAAAGCAATCCTGAGCAAAAATTATGCCAGAGGTATAACACTACCTAACTTCAGATTATACTAGAAAGCAATAGTAACCAAAACAGCAAGGTACTGGCATAAAAACATCCAAAATGGGATTAATAAGCATAATGTACAAGAAAATCAAACAACTTCACAGTAAAAAGCCAAATAATCCAATTAAAAAATGGGCAAAGGAGCTGAATAGACATTTTTCAAAGAAAGACATACAAATAGCCAACATGTACATGAAAAAAATACTCAACATCACCAAGCATCAGGGAAATGCAAATCAAAACCACATTGAGGTATCATCTCACCCCAGCTAGACTGGCCATTATTAAAAATACTGAGAATAACAAACACTGGCAAGGATGTGGAGAAAGGGGAACCCTTCTACACTATTGGTGGGACTGTAAAATAGTACAGCCATTATGGAAAACAGTATGGAGGTTTCTCAAACAACTACAGATAGAGCCATCAGAGGATCCAGCAATCCCACTTCTGGGTATATACCCAAAGGAATGAAAATCATCATGTCAAAGGGATACCTACACTCCCATGTCCATTTCAGCTCTATTTACAATAGTCAAGATATGGAACCAACCTAAACACCTATGAATGGATGACTGGATGAGGAAAATATTGTATATATACACAATGGAATACTACTCTGCCATAAAAAAAGAAATTCTGCCATTTATAGCAACATGGATGACCTTGGAGAAAATTATGCTAAGTAAAATAAGCCAGACACAGAAAGAGAAATACCACATGTCCACACTCATAAGTGGGTGCTAAGAAAGAAGGAAGGAAGGAAAGAAGGAAGGAAGGAAAGAAGGCAGGAAGGAAAGAAAGAAAGAAATTTATGGTAATGGGTATGCTGCCAACATGAATCTGGCCTTCACATCAAAGCCCTGAGGTGTGACAACCAGCTTTGTATCTCATGAATATTCATGACCAATATAAATAAATAAATAAATACATAGATAAATTTCTCTAAGGAAGGAAGGAAGGAAGGAAGAAAGTGAGAGAGATGATTCTTAGGTATTTTATTTTATTTATGACTATTACAAGTGGGCTTGCTTTCTTGATTTTCTTTTTCCCCTATATAATACTTTTCCTCAATAATACCTTGAACTTTCAGTAGGAGAGAACAAATCTATAGTTAGTAGAGGTGGGAAAGAGGGAGGGAGAGGGGGGTTAGGTAGTAATTGGTAAGGAGCACAAAGAATATAATTTGTAATAATGAAAATGCTAATAGTAATGATTTGATCTTCTCATATTGTACACAAATAATGATAGTCAACACTGTACCCCCCAAAATGTATAATCAATTATATTTCCATAAAAAAAAGTCTTGTTTACTAAATTTTTATTACAAATGGAAAAAAAAAAAAGTTCATGGAAGGATTCATATTATCTTGTAATTCATTTTTTCTGTTAACTTTTTGAAGTACCCTTGTGCATGTTAAGGATTCAAAATACTAATAATTCTCCCCATTTCCCACCAAAAACATCCAATAACTATCTGGCCCTATTTCCCTTACTTCTCTAATATTCCAAACATAGAATTCCTTAGACCATATCTATAAACTCACTTTGACAACAAAAGTTCAAACACTGCATTTTTCTAATCAGGGTGAAAAAAAGAAAAAAATGGAACAGTCCAAAGCCAAGAAAACGATGTGTGTGTGTGTGTGTGTGTGTGTGTGTGTTTATTGTTAAGTGGAAAAGTTGAGGAGTCTTTTTAATTTGGACAGATAAAGATGACATCAGAAATTCTGACACATTCTGTTATAAATTCTATTTCAAATTCTAACTTCAAATTGAATTAAAAAGTTGTTGAAGGGGCCGGCCCGGTGGCGCACTGGATAGTGCGCTGCTTGGGAAGCGCAGCGGCGCTCCCACCCGAGGGTTCGGATCCCACATACAGACCGGTTCCCGCTCACTGGCTGAGCGAGGCGCGGGAGCAACGCCGAGGGTTGCAATCCCGTTGCCGGTCCCCGGTCCGGTACGGGGGCAACACTGAGGGTTGCGATCCATTGCCGGACACGGAAAAAGATGAAAGACAAAAAAAAAAAAAGTTGTTGAAAAGTAGAAACATAGTATTTGCTCTAAAGTGCTAATTGAAAAAAATACCAACATTCCTTCTGAACTGAACTTAGAAAATGTGATAGTTAAAAAGCCTAAAAACATGCCCTAAAATAAATCCATTTTTACTGTAATTTTAAAAGCCTATGTTATACTTAGAGTGCAAATGGAAACCTCATTTTTTAAAATTTTTTAATGGATTAAAAATGTCCGAAGTGCCTGTGCTTGCTATTGAATGGTGCCAGGTAGCCATGGTTAATTTTAGAAGAAAGAAAAAGAAAAAGAAAAAAAGAAACTCAGATTTTCAAAGGAGAATATGGAAATCTGTGAGAGTAGCATTGCCCTTCAAGGATTTGATCTCAAATCCCTGCATTTCTCTGAGTTGCTCAATCAAATGGTGAGCCCACCCTGTTTCTCCATTTTAAAAAGGCTAATCTTTTTATATATAGCATCTGTGTCTTTTTCATGATATGTAACTTCCACAGAGCTCATACAATGTAATTACTACATACAGTCAGTGCAATCTGGCTCCTGAGTGGCATAAATTAGCCATGTGCGTCAATTGGAATGAAGCATTCCATTTTCATCACTACCCCTAAGTCATCAATTGGCTCCCTACAGAACAACCCATTAGTCTCTTTTTATTTCTTATAATAGTTATATTTATTTATCTGCCATGTTCCTGGCCATCTGGCTATAGATATATGTGAACCAAGATCTCGTACTTTGTCCACGTCTCTGGGTTTGCTCATGCTATTTCTGCTGCCTGGAATGCCTCCTTGACCACTCCCTTCTTGCTTAGGTTAGTGGAAAACTAATCCACCACCATCAAAGTGTCACTCTCAACGCTGTCACTTAACTGAGGCCCTCTCTGTTCATTCTATTTTATGATACTTTCTCCATCCTCCAAACTCATAGTGTATTTCATTTGAGTCTTTCATATGGTACTTTGCTCTTTCTACCTTGCATTCTAAATTTTTATAGCATATCATTCCTTCTAGAATAAGAATTCCTTAAATACAGGATCCATCTCTGATTCACTTTTGTCTCACAAGCGTTTAGTGCAGTGCTTTCTACCTATACAAATATATTTCTTAAAATAACACTATCTGTAAAAGAACCTATTGGATTGTCATTTAGGTCTTTTAACTTATAGTTTATATGCAATTTTAACAAACTTGATATGAAGGAACAAGATGTCAGAAAATATAAAAAGCAAACACACGCCTCCTTAAACTACAGTGTACTGAAATCATTTACATGAGAAAAAAATAATCCCTATATACCTGAGATGTCAGGATGATGTGAGTCAGAGTAATAACTGACGTGCATAAAGTACACCCTGAGTCTTAAATAAATACTTTTACGTGTTATTAATTATTTATTTCTAATACCTTATTTATTATGCAGTTGTAATGATTCAATAAATTTACAGGGTGAGTTAACTTTTAATTTAATAAATTATTAATAATTATTAACAATACTTTATTCATTATTCAGTTATAATTATTCAATAAATTTTCAGGGAGATTTAACATTTACAAAGCACTTTTACATCTATTATAACACTTACTCTTCGCACTAAGGCTGTGAGATAGGTAGATGTCAAAGTCATTGGGTCAAGTAAGATGTTCCAGGTTCACACAGCTAAAAAGTTTATTCCGGTGAGTAAAACGGACTGAGTCCCCACTTGCTGCCTGATGAGGAACTGAAAGAAGAAAATAAAAATAAATAAACAAGTAATGTGTTTTTGATGGAGAGTAACGGCAGGAAGAGAGCAGAGCCTTTTGAGATAGTGACCAGGGAACACATTTTTAAGCTAAGGCCTGAAGAATGGGAAAGTGCCTGACATTAAAACAAACAAAAATGGGGGAAAAAACCAAAACAGGGCAAGAGCATTCCAGGTATTGAAACACGCTTGTGCAAAGGCTTTAAAGTAAGAAATTTCAGGCTTCTTACCATGACATAAAATGTCCTTCATAAAGTAGCTTCTAACTACTGATCACATGCCAACCGCCCTTCCACACTCACACTCAAAGACAACACTCTGAACATTTTCCTGCACTGCACAGTCCTTTAGCGCATCTTATTTCCTGTACCTGGAATATCTTTGCAGACATCTCTGTGTAGAGAAAAAATATATTTATCCCAAAAATCTTTTCTCAGGTGGCCTTGATTTTTCTCATGGTTTCTCTCACTCTATCACCTCACTCCAGTCTAGCTAAATGAGTCTTTCCTATATGTTTTTAAATCACTATCATTTTTATTAACAGTTTCAATGAGGAATAATTTACATAACATAAAATCACCTGATTTAAGTGTACAATTCAATGACTTTTAATATATTTACATAATTTTACAACCATCATCTCAATCTATTTTACAAACATGTCCATCACCATAGAAACCATTTCCATTTACCTCCTCCCCACTCCCATCCTCAAATCTCCAGCAATCACTAATCTACTTTCTGTCTCCACAAGATTTGCCAAAAAGGACATTTCATATAAATGGGGTTATATATACAATATGTGTTCTTTTGTGTCTGGCTTCTTTTGCTGAGCATAATGTTATTTTTTAAGATCATTTGAGTAGTCACATGTTTCAGTACTTCGTTCATTTGATTGATGAGTAGCATTCCATTGCATGGATAAACCATATTTCAGTTATCCACTTACCAGATGATGAACATTTCACCCAATCAAATTTTTTTAGTTAATTAATTTATATATATATATATATTTTTTTTTTTTTTTCTCCATTCTAAGATGTTGTTGCAGAGCAGTTGGGGGGTAGAGGAGAGGAGAAAGAGGGGGATAGAGTAGGAAGAGGAGGAAAGGCAGGGTATGGTCAAGGCCCATGGCACTCCCCTCCTTCTCGTAGGGGAGCCCAGGGGGGTTCTGGCAGCAGCTCAGTGGTCATCACTGGGCTGGATGTGGACTTCAGGACTCTGTGGCTGAAGCCCTTGGACTGCCCTGCCCTGGGAGCCTGTGGAGCTTCCAGAAGCAACTCTGTGGTCTCTAGGCTAGATGCAGACATGGGGGATAGAAGTTGCTAAAGCCCTAGGCCACCCACCACCCCAGCTCAGGAGCCCAGGGTGCTTCCAGCAGTAGCTCAGTGGTCATTGTTGGGCTACATGTGGACATCAGCAGGGCATGGCCCTCAGCCCTCTCCTACCTCAGCTTGGGAGCCTGAGGGGTTTCTGGTCTTTCTAGGTTTTATAGGTATTCTTTGAAGGTGTTAGAACTTTCCTGGTTAATATCAGAATTTTGCCTGATACGTGGGTTCTTTGTTTTTTCTTTCAGTTCTGTGTTGGATTATTTGCTATTCCTACAACTTAAACTCTGCACTGGAAATAACTTGTTGTCCAGTGGTTACTTCTAAAATGGGGGACCTTCCTGTGAGAACCAGCACTTGAGCCCTGTTATTGAGCTATATTACCGCTTTGATGCTGATTCCCTGGGGAAGGCTTTTTGTGCAGTTCAAGTTTTAATGATTGACCTTTTATGTACACTGGGTCTCATGAGATCTGGTACAGCTGGGTTGTGTGAAAACTCTGGTCTGAGCCTGAGTCTTTTCAGCAAACTGCACCCTGAGCAGTTCTATATCCCTGACCCGTCTCCACTGAGTGGTCCTGCACTGATTGGGGGGCAGATCAGCTGTCCATGCTGTGCCCCCGTGTTCTCCCCAGGGGACTCGTCTGCCCCACTGCCTGCACTCCAAACACTACCCATGGGATGACTCACCAGCCTCTGACTGGATCCTTTTTTCAGTTGTCTGTGGCCCCGCACTCCTACGTTGGTCCATGGGAACCCTGTTAGTGGTTTTGCTGGCCTGGGGGCCATCAATGCCCTCTTCTCCCCTGCAGCCTCCAAGTAACTTCACACAAAAGGCACAACAGCATCTTTTGCTAGCTCTTGCTCCGTGTGCTCACCAGGGCCAGCCTTGATGTGGTCAGAGCTCAAAATGGTTAGATTGGTCCTTTCTTTCTCTCATTGTGTCTTCTCCTGCCTTCGTGAACTCTGTAGGTCTCTCCTCCTTTTCCCCTGAGTTCTAGTTGCCCTGACTTGGCAGTCATTGCTTTTTAATAGTTGTACATTGATTGATTGTGGGAGAGGGTTGTGTTGGGGACCATCTTTTCTGCCATCTTGATTGGAAGTCCCCAATCCAATTTTCGTCTATGGTGAATAAGGCTGCTATAAACATTTACACACAATTCTTTGTGAAGACATATGATTCCATTTACCCTAAGAGGGTTGTGTTGGGGACCATCTTTTCTGCCATCTTGATTGGAAGTCCCCAATCCAATTTTCATCTATGGTGAATAAGGCTGCTATAAACATTTACACACAATTCTTTGTAAAGACATATGATTCCATTTACCCTAAGTAGATACCTATGAGTGGAATTGCTGTGTCATCTGGTTCCTCACCTTTCTTCTACTTCTGTGCCTTTCACACATCCTTCTCTTAGCACACACACCATCTTTTGTTGCTGTGATTTATTTCTCTTTGTTTTTATATGTCTATCTCCCCATATTGGGCTGCAAACACCATTACAGCAGGCAACATGGCTCAACAATCTCTTTAGCCTCAACAATAGCTGCCAATGGTATGGAGTAGGCACTCATAAGTTTGCCGAACTCTGATCCCAGATACCCCTTTTTAAAATAGAGGCATTCACTCCCATAGCTGTTCACAAATGAGTCCCTCCTCAGGGTTTGTCCTTAGCCAGGAAGTTGGTTTGTACAAAGTCTACTCCCTGCTTAGGGGCAGCCTGAATCCAAGGGCTGATCTATGTGGGGATACAAAGGCCTGGGCCCTTGCCTCCATTCAAGACATCTCTTAAGGGTATTCTAACTTTACAATAGCTGAGGCCACTGTTACAACCACACAGCTCACATTCTCTTCCTACCCAATCCTGCTTTCCTTGTTCTACTCCCACTTGCGTTATTGTTGAAAGCATTTTCCAATAAGACATCTGCATGCAAATCTCATTCTCAGAATCTGTTTCCTGGGGAACCTGGCCTGCTTGTATACTGCCCACATTATGTGGTGAATTCAAACAAGGAAGTTGCCTGTCAAGGAGATAATAATCTTCAATACCCCTTCTTTCATCACAGGCAGTTATTCTAGTATACTCTTAGCAACATAGCTGTACCCCAGATATAATCTAAGTTCTATCGAATTCTTGAGGATGAGATAAGATCAATGTAACCCCATCTCTATTACATGACACTTGAAAATCAAAAATCCTATTCAGTATTTCTACAAATTATTGAAGAATAGGACTAGGAATGTTCTCAGGCTTCCACTGTCCTTTCTATTAATTTACAGGGTTTATTGACCTACCTAATGTCTTTATTTTGAACTCATCAGTCTAGACAGAAACCTTTCTCAATTTTTACAAAAATCCCACTCATTAAAGAGTATAGTAGATTTTGTTGAATATCTGAGGACACACACAAAGAAAGGTTTACACTTTAATAAAGCAAACATTTTTAATGGAATATTAGACTTCTCTCCTCTCAAATTTTCCTTTGGACATCCTATAATATTTTTTCTGGTCAGTTCATTCCAGGGAGTGTGTCAGCTTCTTATCCTCTCACCGGATTTTCTATCCCCCTTCTTTTTTTCTAACCTGTCATTCAGTTCTCTTCCTTCCCCTCCCCGCCTTCTCTCAGGAGAATACTCCTCCCCTTTTCCACATAGAGAGTAAGGCTCTCTGGCACCGTTATACCCATATACTCAGTGTTTCATTTGTGCCCCAAACAGATTTTAACACTTTTTCCTAAACAAAAACAGCTACCGACTAAAAGAAATTCTAGATAATATAGTTTTCATTTTCACTACAGAGATTCATCAGTTCACTCTGGGAGAACACTAATACAGTCATTAACAGTTCTGATTAAATAATTATGCAATCTTTTTTATTTCTATACTTTTGGCACTATACAGAACCAGGGAAGACTGTCTTAAAAAAATTATTTTTAAGTTTTGGGTAAAGTACTACAAAACTACCCTCAGGCTTGGTAATTCACTAGAAAGAGAGTCACAGGACTCAGAAGCTTTTATACTCACGGTTGAATTTCATTATGGTGAAAAGATACAAATTAAAACCAGCAAAGGGAAAAGGCACATGGGGAAAAGTCTGGAAAATCCAGCCACAAGCTTCTTGGTATCTTCTTCCAGTAGAGTCACACAATGATACAGTTAGTTCTCTGAGCAATGATGGGTGACAACGTATGTGAAGCATTGCCAACCAGAAAGCTCACCCCAGCCTTGGTGTCCAGGATTTTTCTGAGGGTTAATCATTTAAGCATGCAGCGCCTATAAGACTAGCTCCGATACCCAGACTCCAGATTCCCAAAGGAAAAACAAGTGTTCACCATAAATCACATAGTTAGTATAAACTATCTGGTGGAAGTGATACAGCGTGCCCTGAGGCCTCAGGCATACAAAATCGCTTATCAGGCAGACATTCTAAGGGTTCAGAGCTCAGCTCTGAATGTACAAGATTTTAGCAACCCAATCTAGTAGGACTTTCCTGCACATGTACTATGGTGATTCTAGCATCTAATTTCTAGTTTCAAGTTTCTAGTATCCTATTCATTCCATTCATTTATTCATTCATTCATCCAAGCATTATGATGTGTCTCAGAAACATAACTAAAGCCAGCTATGTAGTATGTGTCAGTATGAACCAATGTCTTCCAAAGAAGACACTGGGAAACTCACTAGACTCACGTGTGCTGCACAGCTGCAGAAAAGCAGACATTCTGAAGCTTCCCATGATGAGAGTTTAGTGCCAAACCTTGTTCCCATTCTGCAGGGAGGATTAGATGAGATCCCAGCTGACCCCTATTGTGTATCTACCAAAGTCTTCTCCACCTTGCCCTGTCCACTGTTTGACCCTTTTGTGCCCATCCTGGTTGATGACATTGGCATCAGTGAAAACACTGGAGCACTACAAGATGGGGAAGTGTGAGGAGGAAAATAAACTCTCTTTTCAGAAACATTGCCCTCTCTACTAAAACACTGAGAAATAAGGTCGGTATCTCCTTTGTACACCACATAATTTGCTAGGGTCATAACTTGGCAGTCTTTCTACATCCACTGCTCTTTGTACAAAGCAGATTAATAAAACTGAGCCCTTGAAGTACAGTACAGAGACAAAAGCAAACAGCAAGTACTTCCTGCTGATGTTACTACTAAACTTATTCATTCAGGGCTTCATTTGGAAGAATCTGTCCTTTCTCTGTCCCTACTTTCCTTCCTTCCATTCCTTCTTTCTCCCCTCTCTTTATCACTTCTGTCCTTTTTCCTTATCTCCCTCTTTCTCTTTCTCCTTTCATTCTTTTCTTCCTTCCTTTAACAAATATTTACTGAACTCCCCTATGTTGCAGGAGCTGTGCTATGCACTAAAAACCCAATGGTGCATGAGACCAAAATGGCAACAGCCTTCACGAAACTTATAGTCCAGCAAGAACAAGCCTTCTCAGGTATAATGTCTTCAGTGGCCAGCTGCTCATTATATCAAAACACCTGCTTTGCCCTTTAGGCTTATCTCTGGTCATTCCCCACCAATTTCATCTTAATGCTCAGCACCTTAAGCCACACCAAACAAGAGTAATTACTTACAGGGCCTCACTGTCTTTCTCTGAGCCTTGCAGGTTCTGCATCCTCTGTTTTAATACCCTTTTTTTCCCAGACCTTGCTCTTGACCTGGTTCATTTTGTTCATCCTCCAAATTTCTTCTTAGCATTAATGCAGAAATGCCTTCTCTGACTGTCCCCTAAGATCAATGCTACTTCTGAAGCACAGCCATGCTGACATGTGGAAGCTGCAGGCATAGTAACTATTATTTCAAGCTCCATGCCTCAGCCACACAGGGAAATCTGTCTCTGACACATCAGACACACCCACAGGAAGCCATTCCTTTGAATTCTTCTAATTGTAGAATACACTTGAGTGATTCCTGAAGCAAACAACTGCTCTCTCAAGAATTAGAAGGAGAACATAAAACAAACAAAAAACCAACACCTCATTTCTGCTACTTTGGAGAAAACAGGCACAGAAATTTTTCTTTCTTTTTATTAATCCCCTTTTCCCTATTATTCCTTCATTCAATACTCAATGATTATTTAATTCTATCATTCCCCCACATAAAAATGTTATCTCTTGGGGTCGGCCCGGTGGCGCACTGCTACAGTGCGCCACTTGGGAGCGCGGCGGCGCTCCCACCAAGGGTTCGGATCCCACATACAGACCGGTTCCCACTCACTGGCTGAGCGAGGTGCGGGCGCGACACTGAGGGTTGCGATCCGTTGCTGGACATGAAAAAAGACAAAAAGGAAAAAAAAATGTTATCTCTTCAGAGACTCCCACATCTTCTTGTTGGCCATTGTATTAGTTTCCTCTGTCACTGTGTAACAAATTAGCACAAATTTGGTGGCTTAAAACAACAAATTTATTTTCTTATACTAATAAAGGTCTAAAATGGGTCTCACTAGACTTAAATCAAGGCATTGCCAGGTTTCTGTCCTGGAGGCACTAGGGGAAAATTTGTGTCATTGCCTTTTCAGTTTCTAGAGGTTGCCCACATTACCTGGCTCATGGTCCCTTTCCTCCATCCTCAAAGCCAGTAGCCTAACATCTTCAAATCTCTCTTTCCCCTCTGTTTTCATTGTCACATCTTCTTCTCTCTTATAAGGAAGTTTGTGATTATGTTAGGCCCTCCCAGATAACCCAGAATAATCTCCCTATCTGGAGATTCTTAGTCTAACCACATCTGCTAATTCCTTTTCACCATGAAAGATAACATTTATGTTCTGGGGATTAGGGCATGGACATCTTTGGGGGACTTATTCTATCCACTAGAGCCATAGATGGTTTTCTCTGTAGCTACTAGAGCCCTTCTTTCTCCTTTGTACCAGAAGGGCTTTAGACTACTCTATTCTGCTTTCCTATTGTATTGAGCAGTGATGTAAACTAGTCTTGGCATTACCTTAGTGTGTTGGTTTGGGATTTATTTTTCTCTCTTTTTTTTTGCCTGCCTCTTTGACTTTGCTATTAACATCATTGCGTATACTCCACAGCTACTACCGCTAGGAGACCTGGCTCCAGATCACCACGTGTATTGTACTAGTGGATGTGGGGGTTGGGGGATGGTAGCCTCTCTCCACCAGTGTTGAAACTGTTGTGTTAGGCTACTAACCGGGGCTACCTTGTTCTATCATTCTCTTGGAGCACTATTGGGATTATAATACTTTTCTTCTCCATGTTTAATCTAGAGAGTTAGACTTAATTTTTAATTGTGGCTATTCCATGACTTTTGGCAAGTGAATTCTCCTTCCTGTGCCTCAGTTCTCCTCATCTGTAAAGTGGAAATATTAATATCTACCTTGTAAAAATCAGTTGACATAACACTTGAAATCCCCCTTGACAAAAACACAGTGGAGACTGAAGGAACTACATATATTGTTGCTGTACCCACAAACATGATACACACACGATTGAAAATGTGAGGAATAATGCTGGAAACTTTGAGTCTTTTCTAGGGAACCACCAACCCAAGATCCTGAAAGCCCTCTCCTGAAGTCTTTTCCCTTCTCTTCCTCAAACTGTTTCTCAAATCCCACTTTTCACAGAAGTCTTTGGTGAACAGTTGGATGATTAGCAGCCAACACTTACTGAAAGCACAATGCACAGATCTCTGTTTTCTCTTTCTCTCAACACCATCTACAGGATATCCTGATATTTTCCTTCTGAGTAAGGCCAGTCAGTTTGACCTAAGTAGGTTTTAGGTTTTCCAGGCAGCTAATAGCTCCTAGACCTAAAGGAATCTCTCATCTTGAACACTGAATCAATTAAATGTACCCTCAGGTGCTAGCACATTATTTATTTACTTAGTTATTTATTCATTGATGGTGTCAAATCTTAAACTAATTTTTAAAAAATGAATTCTGCAAGCCTACTTCCCACCCTTTATCCTTTCTTAACACAAACCCCATTTCTAAAGGCTTAAAATCTAGAACAATAAATTAGGAATTGTCACAGGGTGTTGGTGTCTCATATTTGTACCTCCCTCACAGCTTTAACCTCAAATACAATGAGTTTGCAAGTCAAAACAAGATTTTAGCAACTGCCAACTCATCTTGGCATCTGAAAAATCAAGCTGTGTTCTGATGTTTGCTTCATAAATTAGAACTAACAATAAAGATTCTGGAATCAGGGCTTAAGTGGCAATTTTGTTGATGACGCATGATGCAGAACAGAATGCATTTTGTTCAGCCACACGGTGCTGCTTTGGCAAGGCTGGCAGCAGTAGGGCATTCGCTGTGTGGGATGTCAGCTATGGTTTGCAAAAGGCCACCAATTATATACCTTCTGAGCCAAAGAGATGCTTTTTATAGCTATTCATACACTTCAATCCTAGATGACCAGAATCAAGGGGTCATCAAGGACAACATGATCTTAAACAAAAGTAATAATTCCCCTCCCTTCCAAATTATATAGTTTAGTGCATGGGACCAAACCAGGGGCAATTACTGTAATAAGCTTTGGGGTAAGGATTTAATTTGTCATCATCAAAGGATCAACTTGAGTCAGAAAGACACCCAGTGAATTGCCCAAGGTCACATAGGCAACTACAGAACTGAGACTGAGTCCTGATCTGTTCTTTCTTTTCCAGCTACTCGGCCCTTGCTGCCAGATGTAATCATTCATTTCTCATTTTTAAAGGCCTTCACCTGAGCCTCCTTCTCTGCTCAGTAAGACCCCATTTTGCTCCTTTCCACTGCCAGATTTCCCAAAGGATAATCATACCCATATCTTCACTTTTTAAAATTCCATTGTCGAGTCTTATAATCTGATTTCCATAGTTTCCCACCCTTACTAAAATTAGCCTCTGAAGGCCTCCAAATAGTTGCTTTCTGACAACTCAAGGAATATGTGTCATCTCTGTAATTCAGAACTAGCAACCAGAAAAAATGAGATTTACTGTCATTTTGTTCCTACCCAAAAAATATGCATCATTCCCTAGAGATGAGAAACCTCTGTTTATTACTACTTTTTTTAGCTTCTTAATATGCA
The DNA here is from genome assembly GCF_000696425.1 of Galeopterus variegatus. Lineage (NCBI taxonomy): Eukaryota > Metazoa > Chordata > Mammalia > Dermoptera > Cynocephalidae > Galeopterus > Galeopterus variegatus. Next base: position 212,706 of record NW_007728750.1, on the reverse strand, counting down.
TTGTAGTTGATTTTCATGTCCCTTTACCCATTCCTCTTTTCCCCCTCCCTCACTCCCCCCCAGGACATCATATCTGTTCACTTGCCTTAACAAGTTCAAGGAATTGTTGTGATCGTTGTGTCTTCTCCCCACCCCCTTGTTTGTATATTTATTCATTTTTAGCTCCCACAAATAAGTGAGAATATGTGGTATTTCTCTTTCTGCACCTGACTTGTTTCACTTAATTTTCTCTAAGTCCATCCATGTTGTTGCGAATGGTAGTATTTCATTCTTTTTTATAGCAGAATAGTATTCCATTGTGTAATAATTCCATTATTACTTTTAATAACTACTACTGCCACTTTCCCACTTCCTCAAAAAAAAAAAAAAAAAAAAAAAACACCAGTGGAAAGCCACGGACAAAGCTAGAACTTAATTTAGAGTTAGAATTGATATTGGAAAAAAAGAGGAAATTTACATGGGCAACTTACCTTGGCTAACCTGAACACCACCACACCTTAATGTACAATTTCCTAATGGCAGAGAGAAACTGTTAGACACCACCCCCAATTTTGCCCCCAAAATCAAGGGGATCAGCAGCTATCCTGTCATACGTCAGCTATATCAATCTTCTTCCAACAGCATATCCCCAGCCCCCACCCTACCACTAAAATAGACTCTTATCCTGGACTTGCCCTACCCACAATGCTTCTAAGAACACTATCATTCATGAATTTGTTAAGTGCTTTAAAGACACAGCATTCTCTCTACCCAAAGTACATCATTTCACAGTGAAAGTGGGGAGGCAATGGGTTAATGCTTTTGGGATCAGTGGAATTATTAGACAGCCTATTACCCAGAAAAACAGCTAGCTTTATGGAATGGTAAAAAGGCCTATTGAAAACTTTCCCACAGTGTCAGCTAGAAGACATCAACCTACGAGTTACTGTGCAATTTTAAATGCACATGACTTGAACCAGTGACCCATATATGGTGCTGTCTCTTCCAAAGCCAAATTACATAGGTCTGAGAATCTGTGACTTCCAAATTTTGTTTCCCATCCCAGTAATTCTGAACTCTTGTGTTCTGTAGACTTTAGAACCCTAGAGAATGACAAATCCGCTCAGATGCACAATAATGCTCAGACTAAATTGCAGTTGAAACTGTCATGTGTACATTTCCAGATTGTTGGGTCACTGATTGAACCACTGGAAAATAATCCCAGTCTTGGCCAAAATGTTAACACTAAATGTAAAGAGGTAAGTAACTTCTACTATATTATATTCCTCCAAGGAGTATGGGTAGACACCTGGAACTTTGAGAATTACTGGGAATTTTTTTGTAATTTTTTTTGTAGTGGGGGTTAAGTTTTTAATACATGAAACTCAGGGGACACAGTTCAAGCTTCATGGAGTTTTGGGGGGACATAGTTCAATCCACTATATTCCGCCCTCAGCCCCCCAAAACTCTTGTCCTTTTCACATGCAAATACATTCATTTCATCCCCAAAGTCTTATCTTGTTTCAACTCAAGAGTCCAAACTTCAAAGTCCCATCTGTGAAATCAATGTAAGTTATCTACTTCCAAGATACAATGGTGGGACAAACATAGGCTACATATTCCCACTCCAAAAGGGAGAAAGAGGCCAAAAGAAAGGTCTAGCAGGTTCCAAACAAGTCCAAAACCCAACAGGGTAGGTGTTAAATCTCAAGGCTGGCAAATCAGGTAATTTGATTCCATGTTCAACCTCTTCTGCACGCTGATGTGGGGGTTGGGTCTTCAAGTCTTCTGACAGCTCCATTCCTACGGCTTTCCTGGTCTCAGGTGATGCTTTAGCTCTCACAGGCTAGTGTTGCATGCTGGTAGTTCCACAGATCTGGGGTCTCCATGGTGGTCCACTCTCATGGTTCCACTAGACATGGTGCTGATAGGGTTTCTCTGTTGCAACTCTTACCCCACATTTCCACTCAGCATTGCTCTAGTGAAGGTTTTCTGTGGTGACTCCACCCCTGCAACAGTTCTCTTCCTCAGCCCCCAGGCTTTTCCATACATCCTATGAAATCAGGGTGGACGCTCCCAAGCCCCCACAGTTCTAGCATTCTGCAAGTCTGCAGACTTAACACCACATGGATGCCACCAAGGCTTCTGGCTTGTATTTTCCAAAGCTGTGGTTCCAGCTACACCTAGAGCCAAGTTAGCCATGGTTGGAGCAGCCAAAGCAGCTGGGGTGCTAGAAGCAGCTTATTGAGGTGGCCCTGACCATCAAGCCTGTAGAAGGCACCTCAGGCCTATTCCACAAGACCATTTTCTCTCCCTTGGTCTTTGGGCCTGAAATGGAAGAGTTGGCCCCAGAGGCTTCTGCAATGTCTTCAGGGCCTTTTTCTCCTTCTCTTGACAATCCCTTTCCTTTGTACTAATTTTCTTAGCACCATTGGATTTTTCTTCTGAAAATGCTCTCTGCTTCTCTACCACATGGCCAGGCTCCAAATTTTCCAAATTTTGATGCTCTGCTTCTTTTTCAAAGTCTGGCTTTATATCATACCTTTGCCACCATAGCTCAAAATAGGCTGGTACAAGTAGCCATGCTGAATGCTTTGCTGCTTAGAAGTTTTTTCCACCAGATAGTCTAGTTCACAACTTTTAAGTTCCAGCTTCCACAAAGTCCTTGGGCATGGACATAACACAGCCAAGTTCCTTGCCGGTTCACAGCAAGGGTGATCTCTGCCTCAGTTTCCAATAAAGTGCTTCTGATTTCTATCTGAGACCTCCTTAGAATGGTCTTTACAGTCCAAATTTCTATCAGCATTCTGCTCACCCCCACGTAACCAGTCTCTAAGACATTCCGAACTTTCCTTGTCTTTTTGTCTTCTTCTGAGTCCTCCAAACTCCCCCAAACTTTGCCTAACACCCAATTCCAAAGCCGTTTCCACATTTTCAAATATCTGTTATAAGCAACACCCCACTCCTTGTACCAATTACTTGTATTAGTCCATTTTGTGTTGCTATAGCAGAATACCTGCAGTTGGGTGATTTACAAAGAAAACAAAATTTATTTCTTACAGTTTCTGAGGCTGGGAAGTCCAAAGTCCATCTGGTGGTGGCAACAGTGACGCAGTGGTCTCACATTGCAAGATGATAGAAGCAGGTAGACCAGAAAGAGCAAAGAGAAGGAGACAGACTCTCCTCTTCTTTTAAAGCCTTCAGAACCATTCCCTGGACCACCATTTTAAATCCATTCATTACTTCACGGTCCTACAATCCAATCATCACTTCAAGACTCCACCTTTCAATTACCGTAATAGGATTTCCCACCCTCTTAACAGTCAAAGTGGGGGCTAAGTTTCTAATACATAAAACTCAGGGGACACAATTCAAGCTTCAGGGAGTTTTGGGAGGATGTAATTCACCCACTACATCTCCTCTCCTTTTTTCCCTTTAAACACAAGAATAATTAATGTAGTCATTGCTAGCTTAATAATCTCTTTTTCCATTATTATATATTGGCTGTATTACTGGTGGTTATAGCTACCATTTAGGTTACAGGTTGTGAAATTGTGAGGAGTAACAGCTAGATGGGAGTATGATAGGTCTAAAGGAAGAATTAGCACCACCTGAAGTTTGTGGATGTTGAGGACTAAGGTCTTCATGATATCACAGGCGCTGAATGCAGTGACTATATATGATTTTGAGTTTCTTACTATGAACAAGGTAAATGCATTAAAGCTGCATGCATGATTGTTGGATCATGTGAGATGGTAGGATCTTTAGAACTACTTGGAAAAAAGGCAGTTTAGAATAATTTTTAGCCACGTAATTTGTACATAGTCTATTTCACCTCTCCCTGGGCAACCTATGTGGTTCAACCTATGCCCTCCAAATTAATCACCCTTTTAAAAGAAGGCATTATAATGTTTATGTATAGAGTATAGTGAGAAAAAAAAAAAGGAAAAAAATTGAAAAGGCACCTGTTATACTTTTCTTAACCCCATACCCTTGGTCCAAGGTAGATTTCCCTGATCTGGGTATTCTTGCTTCAGATGCAGCCTGCAACATTGATGATGATGATGCATCCAGAAACAAGACTTGACTATTGCTTGTACCCTACTATCCATTGCTTGTTCTTGTGGAGAGGATTCAATTCGGGTCTTAAAAAATCCTGTCAAGATATGCCTTGCAGAGACTACATCTGGCCAAGATCCAGCCTTTTTTGCATATGCCCTTTCCTTTTCCCTTGGCCTCTGACCATTTTTTCTTCTTTTATTTTTAATAATTGGCCCAAATTCTTTACCTTATATAGACAAATTTGGCAGCATTAGAAATCAAAATTTTCCACTGGCCAGATCATAATCATCTTTTATCCATTGTATATTTTAAGCAAAAATGTTAGCATAGCCCATGCTTCTCTTTTTCTTAAGGAGGTGTAGATAAAAAACTAAAAGTATTCCTTGAATAGACCCCCCAATAGAGAGGCTAGCTGCTTTTGCCATTCCTTTCTTTAATCAAGGTGAGGTGATCACAAACTAACATTAAGAAATGAGGCATATAAGTGGGTGGAAGTTAAATAGTGAAGTATACTAGTTATACCCCTTGAGTTGGCTGCTGTACACAGCTTTCCTCATCTAGCTGCAGCTTCGTTGCACAGGTTTCATGCTCTGGGAGGCAGGTACAACTTCTGTAGACCAGAGTTGGCCAAATGACCAAAAGGCAGACAATCCATAGGCTGATTAGAGAATTCTTTCATAGCCTGTTACCAAAGATAATCTGAGGTACTTTAGGGTCCACCCATGGGAAACAGAACCAGAAGAAGAAGAATTTGCTTGTTGGGAGCAGAGTGATCAGCAGGCATTTGGAGCAATCATAGTTCTATAATATCTGAGCAGTAGGGAAGAGATTTTCATACTTCTGCTGCCAACATCCCATGATTTACACACAGAACAACCCCTGATTTAGATACAAAACAATACAATGACCTTTAGAATTCTTAGTCTTGATTTTCCAGATTTCTCTGTTCCTAATCCATGTATTCCTTTATTTGAGAAATCTTGAACTAGTGGCTATAGAATATACACTATGAACTTCTCCTTAGCAATTCTGGGTTCCAAGTAATTGGGGCGGAGGGATACAAAACTTGATCCAGACAGTATGTAGTGTTTCATCCTTCTTTGCCTTTGTACGTGGCACCCTGTCTGTCTGGAAAGCCTCTCTTTTCCTTCTTCACTTGCTGATGACTAATTTGGTCCATAATTAGTTTTGGCATTGGCTACTTTGGGAAGAATATCCTAACACTCCCTTCCCTCCCCACATCTGGGGCAGATTTCACTCCTCTGGGATCCTATTGTGAACAGTGAACAACATGCTCACAGAACTTACTACATTGTATGGCCATTGTTTTCTCATCACCTTCTCATTAGACTGTGAGCTCCTTAAGGTTAGGACTGGTTCTTTTATCTGTTTCTCCACACCAGGAAAATGCATGGAACCTAATGAGCACTCAGTAATTGACTATTAATAGAGAGGATAACAAGTATCTTGGCTAAAGTCATGCAATTAGTTACAGAGTTAGATTTGAATCCAAAGCTTTTTTCATAAATGTGTCATTTCTTATTGTGATGTATTTTCAAGATAAAGTAAAAAACGTATCATCAAACTGAAAGTGGAGAAACTTGGTTTCTGATTCAACTCTGCTACTGCCAATAGTACCTTAGGCAAGGACTTGGCTTCTCTGAACCTCACAGCTCTTTTAACTATAAATGAGTCACTGGACTGAAGACCTCTATGCTAGGCTTTGCCCTGCGCAGCTGCACCACCCCAGGGGTGATGTTCATTTAGATTATAATACAAATGGTGCCCCTTGAAGTTGTAGAGTGCAACAGCCCTGCTTAAGAAACTTCCAGCCCTAATAGATTGACTTTGGATAGGCCCTGTTCTAAATGGACAATGGATTTCAGTCACTTCTTCCTAAACCTGTCAGCCATCCTCATTATCCTCTCATAGTCTTTCACAGCCAACTTGAGACTCACATCAGGCATTTTCTAGTTCTGATTAGCTATTGATACCTTTAATAGGAACCACTCTGACACTTTACTTATACTTTCTCTTTCCTATGGCCTCCTATCTCATCTCTCCTCTTCTAAAATACTCTTTAAGGGGAAAATGACACAGAACAGGTCTTTTGGAGTCCCCTGGGAACCTCCCTAAGGTTAATCAAGCATTTTTAGGAGGTTGTTAAAAGCTCTAAGGTCTTCTTCCAAAGCCAAATGCATACTTTCTCTCTGAACCACATCTGGGCCGGTGTCAGTTTCAGAGGAAATGATCGTGGAGATTAAAGGTGATAATGACACATTAGCTCATCCCTTCCATTCCCCTGGTGGTGTCTGGAGAAACGGTTTCATTAGAAGGAACTCCTGACCTCTTCGTCCTCCTGTGGCTCTGACCATTAAACTCTTTGGAGTGTGTCTCTCATTTCCCTTTAAAAAAGATTACTGAAATAAATGCCCCTTTAAAAAAGATTACTGAAATATATGCCCTGAATTTGTATAAAAAGCACACTTAGAAGGAAGGAGTATGAGAAGGAGGGAAGGAAGAAAAGGAGATAGTGAGAAGGAATGACCAAATAAGGGAGGAAGGGAGAAAATGCAGAATTTGGGGCATTGTGATCAACAATTTCAACTACATCATTTTGTTTAATCCTTTTAATTATCTTGCAACTTACACATTGCTATTTTTCCTTTGCAAATGCAATAAACAATGCTCAGAAAGGTTAAAATAGGTGCGTAAAGTCATGCAGGTCTGACATCATATTTCACATGGTATCTATGTCTTACTTGCTAAAATAACTAGGTCTAGTACAGAGAGAAAGAATGGAAGTATCAAACACATACATAAAATACTATAATTTTTTTAATGTATGTACATTTATTTCTTTACATTGCTCTGGCCAAACTCCATCACTTTACACATAACAAATATGTGTTCCAGAGAATTTTGGAAAAATGACTAAGATCACCCTTGGCAGGAGCGTGACAAGTACCCTGGTCTCTCAAAGTACCAACAACATGGTTAGTAATTTTGTGCAAAGCATAGGATAGTCCATGGAGTAAAAGTGTCTTGCACCCAGATTCTTGCTCCAGTGTTTACCAAATGTTTGATTTTGATCAAGTTTCTTATCTTCTCTGTATGCATTTTTGCTAACTAGGAACAATAACAAAACTCACCACAATATCAAATTTGGAGGAGTTTATGAAGACTGGAGACATATTATGCACAATGACTGGCACATTAAATATGTTTCAGTTGTAACTGTTTGGTTGCCAGAAACAGAAACCGACTTACATTCACAGACTGCAAAGAGGCTGTTGTCACTCTCACAGACACCAGAAAGCAGGAAACAAAATATAACAGCCTCACAGACACTGGGACAGAAGAGTCAGCTACAGAGTCTCTTCTCTTCATCTCTTGGAAGGTTCTTTGTATATCCCCTGCTCTTCATTCTCTGTCAAATAGATTTCTCCATTGTATACATGTCCCATCAAGGCTAACCCTGGTCACTATACCGCAGCTTTCACTTCCAATGTCAACCATTAACCTACCACAATGTCTGTTTTTCTTTAGAGGAAGTCACAAGATTGACAGTCTGATTGGATACTTCCTAGTTGGTCAATTGGTGGCCTCGGATTAAAATTCTATCCCATATCCAGCTAAAGGTGGACAGTTAGGGAGGTTTAAGAGCCAGTGTGTATCACGAGGGAAAAAAGTTTCTGTGGTTAGACTAACCTGAGTTTGAATCTAGATACATGTATTTATTCACTTCAAGACCTTGAGTAAATAGATTAACTGACGTGTGACTCTACTTCACACTTAAATTTGGAATAATAATAGTACTTTTTTCATAATGTTGTTATGAGAACTAACTGACATATATATAAATCGTGGAATATTTATTAAGCATTCAAAACCATTGGTTTCAGCTGGGGTCCTGAGGTATGGAGTCAGACGAAGCCAAACCCAGCCACAACCAGGTTAAGAGCACACCAAAAACAACATTTCTATGCAGGTAGCCCACCATAGCCACCACAGTTGCCATGGCTGCCACAAAAGCATCTAATCTCTGCAACAGCAGTCACAGCCACCATGCAGATGGCATGCCAGACTCTCAACTGCATTGACACAGGAGAGACACCAGTGGAGACCAGGGGGTTAAAAAAAAAAGAAGAGGTGGTCTCTCTCCACAAAGCACACTCCAGAGTAATAGAAGAAGAATCTGCTTTACGGTAATAGGGGAGGACTTGATCACACCTGTCTCAGTACTGGATGGATCATCTAGGCAACAAACCAAGAGAGGAACAGTTAATCTAGCAGGTGAAGAGAACTAATCTATGGTTATTAGAGGGGGGAGGGGAAGGGAAAAGGGTAGAGATTGTATAAGGGGCATAAAGAATAAGTATGATTTTTAATAATGAATACACTCATAAAAAATAAATTTAAAAAGAGAAATATAAAAAACAATAAAGCATTCAAATTCATCACCAAAAGCAAAACAAAATAAAACCATTGGCTGATATTACTATTAAGAAAGGTTGCACTTCCAAGACTGTGAGAGAAAAATTTTTCTCCTTTATCTTCCTTGTTTCACCTGCCTAATTAGTATTCATCTTTCAGTTCTCAGCTCAGCTATTACCCTCTCTGGAATACATCATCTAATATGCTTTATGCTCATTTAAGTGCTCCTTCTTTGTACTCCAGTTCCTTAACTTAATCAAATACATATCACACTGTGCTAAAATCACCTGTTTACTGTCTGTCTTCACAAATAGCATATGAGATACCTTAGGTCACGGGATGTGCCCTAGTCATCATTATGTCATTGGAAGATAGGACATCGCTGCATGCAATAGTACTTACAATGTGTACCAATAAGCACTTATTGAATAAACGAATGAGTGAACAACTCAATTCAGGAGAGAGGATATTGAGAATTATAGTTTTGTAAGAAAGATAGAAGCAAGCTTCATCTAAATGTCACTAATTAACACATTCTTGTTGAAATTAAAAGCATTATTTTCTGTTCAGAGGTACATCTCATTAACTGTGTGACTCCAGCCCAGGAGTCCCCAAGCAGAAAAGCAACAGTTAAAATAGATATCCTTTTTCAAAAAGATATCCTACCACACCGTGCTGAGGGTTGCGATCCCCTTACCGGTCAAAAAAAAAAAAAAGATATCCTAATTATTTGCTTCTTTGGTGCCTTTATTTCCAAGAGTTGCCAAGATTCCCACTGAGGAAGAGAATTCAGGAGTTTATATCTCATCTTTGTGGACGACCTCCACCCCTCCGATAAGGCTCCATGGTGTCAGTATCAGCGCCCCTTTTCGGACGCAGACAGCTGCTCACCTATCATCACTTCCACTTTGTTAGGTTCAGAGTTTATCATGGCCCCTCTTTTGGGCTTTGTGCTGAGCATGTGAGATGCCAGAAAGAGAAACAGACTCACTTCCCTCAAGAGCTTTTCTCAATTTGTAAAAACCCTCTTTGTGAAGATCAGCAGAAGAGGCCATGACTTTGGAGTGGTGTTAACTTTTTAAATATTTAATATATATTCATCCAATGGGAAAGCTGACTATGAGAGGTTTCCTAGAGGTAATTAGGAGAAGGTATCATTGTCTCTTACTCAAAATTATACTTTCCCCAACTACTTTGCTTCAGTTTGAAATCACATGCAAAATGAAGGGACAGAGTATTGGACCAAATACAATGGACAATTGTGTATTTTCCTAATCAGGCATGCAGTGGAAATATGACATGCCATGGAGACGGCCCATAACTTTGCCTGATGAAATGTACCCACCACTCATGTTAATTCTAGAGCAATCCATATTTCCATTCTCAGGATTAGTAGAAAGAAATAGCCCTACCACAAGGTCCGAATTTCTTAAACATGTGCAGAGCTCAGTTTGAACTGCTTTGGCTTGTATTTTTATCTTTTCTTTTGGGAAAAACAGTCACAAAGCAGTTTGTATGACTTTGTGATCACCATACCCACTCAAAATAATTTAATAAACTGGTTATGCAAATACCTAAATATTGTATTAAAATGCACAAGAAGTTCTTTGGAGTTATTTCTATAACATTCATTGCTGGTGTTTTAAAATTCTCTCTGCAGAATTCAGGCCACACTGCAGGCATTACCTAATTCAACCTGTCAGTTCCCAGGGAGGCATCAGGTAAGTATCATTCCTTTCTGTTTCACTTCAAGGGAAACTGAAGCATGAAACATTGTCTAGAATATACCTAAATCAGTAATACAACAAAAACTAAGTCAAAGAAACCTTGGAGCCCCACTCAGAAAGTTCAACTAGAATGTCTCATGTAAAACTACTATCAGTATCCGAATAGAATGTTGCAGGATTATAGCACAGAGCCCACACTATTTTCGTACTCTTACATGAAATGCAGCACTCTTACTTACTAAATAGAAAAGGCTCTTGAAGCTCTACTAAGTAGGTTGAGAATTACCTGTAGGGCTAAAGCAGTGACTCAGGGAACAGCAATGTTGTAATACAATATTTTCCAGACTATGTTCTGGAAAAAAAAAAAATCCCAAATGATGCTCCATGAGAAAAGGTCAAATAAATATTGGAATGTATGTGGCACCTCTTGTTGAATATTTACACTAGCATACAAAAGAACTTTGAGAAATCCTGCCATACAAAAATATTGCAGAATGATACTATATCTTTTGGGGTTCTTTGTAAGCCACAGAAAACAGGCTCTGGTTAACTCTACCAAAAAGAATTTGTTGGAAGGATACTGGATAGAGAACTCACAGATTCCAGCTGGGAACGAAGGAGTCTTCTAGAAGGACTGATTTGGGCATTTCCACAAGAATTTATGGACTTTCTCTAGGCCACATCTGTCAGATAACTTGGCTCCAGATTTCTTCCCCCCTCGATCCCTGCGTTTATCTTCCTTTACTTGAACAGAGTCTGCCTGGCTTACTTGAGAGATAAGGACAAAATTTCTGGCTAAAAGGTGCACTGAATTACAGTTTGACCTGGAGCAATTCACTAAATGATATGATTACTGTGTGTGATAGACAAAATTATTTCAGTGATTGTTTGTGGCTCTAAAATTATAATCTAGTAGAATTTTAGAACTATTGGTGGTTTTAAGAAACCTCCTAAATGTTTCTTTGGTTATTTTCCCAAACCTCTTTCTAAACTGCTGCACTGTGAGGCTCAAGACAGTTTAGTTTTATTTTCCTCTGTAATGTTTTTATTTGTGAAATCTGAAATGTGGTTAAAATGAAGCAAAGAGGGATTTGACCTCTAAAATGGAAACTTTTCACTGGAAAATTCCTCTTACTGTAAAAAAACAATAATAAAAAGTAGGTGAAAAAAGGAAGATGGGACTTTATGTTACATTGGATTCTAATTCCTAAAACTATATGCGCACATCAGCTGGCCATACCCCAACATTTGCTTGCTATCACACACAGTAAGAGGATTAGTTGTTCTTTGGGCCAGTTTACACTTAATGTTTCCTTTAAAGTCTATTGAAAAGAATACAGCAGACAGAAGAAAGAAGGAAGAGCACTCTCAAAGCTCTCTTTCCTCTTCTACCCAAAGAACAGGGATACTCATCAGATTCCCAGTCACCAATTAAGAGGCATTTACAAATGATAGGTCACTGGGCATTAAAAATTTAAATAAACAAGTATGGTGCTTTTCTTTTCCCCTTTCATTCATCCAATCATTGCAACAAAATGACTCGCAACTTTTTCCCACCTGAAAAGGAACTCAGCCATGCCTCTGGGGTCCTCTCCATCCTGTACCCTTCCCATGGATTTGAAGTTTTTCCTGGCTGCTATACATGTTCTTTTCTTTTTCCTCTTTCCATGCAGCTAGAGACAAAAGAAGACCATGATCTTACTCCCTCAGGCCAGGCCCAGAGTTACATAAGACCCTAATATTAAGAAGATGGTAGAGATAGGTAGGCCCCAGGCCAAACTACCAACTCTAGTAGAGTTTTATAGATTATTTTCCTTTGCTATGATTCTTGTTTTTATATTTATTTCTTCAATAACATTTATTAATAAAGAGCACTAATGTGAGTAGGGAATACAATAGTTTAACGAAAATCTGACTCAACATTATAGAGCTTACAGTTCTATGGAAGACACAAAAATCAAGCACATGTAGAAAGATAAAATTTTGAAAAATAACCAAGTGTTTTTGTTTTTGTTTTCAAAATTATTCTTATTGCCCCAAGAGAGGGTAACTTAGTTTATGAGAAAAAAATAATAATAAATTGAGTTTCTAAATTGCTTTTATCAAGCTCATTACAGGGACAATTGTCTTAAAAGCCAAAGTGAAAAAGCTTAAAATAAAAGCTTGACTCTGAATATAATAAAGAGGCAAAACATCAAAACATTAAGGCAGTATATACAGAGTTTATTCATAACTCTATATTAGAATGGCATTCAATGAAAAATCTTCCCAGTTTTTATCTGGCAGTAGGAGCTTCAGAATTGGGAGAGAAAGCAAGAGAGTAAGCCTGTAGTTGGAATGGGTTGCTGAGAAAGGTCCCCTTGGCTCTGCCTCCTCCTGAGACAAAACCATAGCTAAGCTGGGCTGAAGCAGGGCCTCACATCCCCTACTCCATCCTGGGAAGAAGGAGAGGCTGTAGAGAAGTCAGATTTCACCATGACACCCAGCCCTAAGGCAACTGTAGCTGAGTGAGGTGTCTGGGCAGATAGGCTTGAGCAGGCTCACAGGGTGCAGCAGACTCCAGTGGCATATTATCTTAATCCACTCTGGCTTCTATAACAAGGTATCACAGACTAGGTAGCTTATAAACAATAGAAATCTATTTCTCACTGTCTGGAGGCTGGAAAGTCCAAGATCAAGGCAGATTCAGTGTCTGGTGAGGTCCTACCTCTTGGTTCATACTTCTTTCTTCTTGCTATGTCCTCAAATGGTAGAAGGGTTGAGGGGTCTCTCTTAGGATACCTTTATAAGGGCACTAATGCCATTCATGAGGGCCATTCATGACTTAATCACCTCCCAAATGTCCCACCTCCTAATACTATCACCTTGGGGGTTAGTATTCCAACATATTTTGGGGGACACAAACATTCAGTCCATAGAAGGTATAGAAAAACCAACTGAGTTTGAAAGCAAACTTACACTACCCTAGCCCCCACCAATTAAGGAAAAATCAAGTCCTAAAAACAAGCCAGTAGGCATCTATGGTAGGATTAGAATGAGACTCAGGGCTTGAACATCACAGTCAGAGATCACTGAAAGAAATGCCAGCACAGGAAAGAATAAAGGAAACAGACAAATCTCAGCAAAAGCCATAGAAAATAGAGAACTGGTATGAACAAGGTGTCCTATTCCCCCTCAGGTCCAGAAACTCATATCCTCCTGATAGAAAAGAAGGTGATAGGGAGGAAAAGCCCTTGAATTATCAGAAAGAGACTGAAAAAAAAATCTAAAAGTGACTTGTGGCATGATTTAGTTGTACCATAGATGGAAAATGGAATCCCAAGAGCTAAATCCTATTTGACAGAAATGAAGAAAATTACATCTTTGTACATATTTGTACTTTGTGGCTGTGAAAGTTCATAACAGCACAACTTACAATTACAACCTGTTAAAGGTACTATAAAGAAGAAGTATGGGTGTAACGCAAGTATACAGGAGGTCTAGTCTAGGGTCTGTGAAGTGATTTCCCTGTGGAACTGACACACATGAAGGATGCATAGCAGGCAAGCAGGAAACAAGAACAAGAACACTTCACACACATGGGACAGCAAGTGCAAAGTTCCCAAGACAGGAAGCAGCACGAGGTATCCATGGAACAGAAAGTCACCCAAGGAGGCTGTGTGATGGAGAGCATGCAAAGTTATAAGAAGAAACCGAGACGTGAGGGTGGGGGGAACATGAGCAGAAACTAGATCCTGCGGGAACTTGTAAGCTATACTATGTATCTTGCTCTTCCTGCTAAGCATGACAAGACCCCTTTGAAGTATTCTAAGTGTGAGAGTGATGCAATCAGATTTCTGTCTTACAAATAGCATCAAAATATTGGAAATGGATTAGAGGTGGGTAAGAGCAAAGGCATGGAGATTACTTAGGGGGCTAGTGCAGTGGAGTAGGGATGAGATGACAGAAAAGGATAGGTATTGCAGTGGAAAGATACAGATAAACTGAGAAAAACTAAATATTGAAAATCAAAAGGACTGACAAAAATGGATCGCAAATGGGAGTGGGGGAAAGGCAGAAGGATTCAACAACTGACCTTGATGTTGACATTGACAGCCGTGTTTGGGCATTCCTATAAACCTTAGTATTAATACTTTCAAAACCCCATTATGCTCTTTTATCCTGAGAAAAGACTGGAAAGAATATCATGGATTATGCTTCATATAACTTCCTAAAGACATTAATTGAAAAGAAGGCTTTAAAATAACTGAAGCTAAAATTAATCAATTGCCCCACAAATAAGCAAGCCATTTAAACACTAGATTTCACTTCTCAGGTCATTTTTAAGATATAAAATGACAATTTCCATTTCATGTTTCTATTCTGTTGAGTATTGTAGCCCACACATACACATTCAAACCTTCAAATATGTAGATTCATCACATACTGAAGTAATTTCATTGCTTTTTTTGTTGTTGTTCACTTTCTCTTTGGTTTCATTTAACCCTCTTATTTGTTTACCCAAACTTAAAGAATATAAATATGCTCAAATAGAGTATAACACTCTGCTTCTTGCCAACGTTCAGGAAAAGGACTGGATGCTTTCAAAACTTCCTTCTTTTCAAAGTAGGAAAATAGACACATCTGTGGAGTAACAATGACACACACATTAAAAATTCTGTGCTTGTCTAGACATAATCAAACCCATTTCACAGGAGGTGTTAAATACGTCTAATTAAGGTATTTAAGAAATTTTTAAAAATTCAAGAATGGTACCAAAATGTTAACATTCAAAAATCAAAGTTCTTATTTTCCCCAGGCTCCACTGGTCTCCATAGTAACCAGAATACTTACTGGCCTGATTCTCTCTGCTAACTGATTTTATATACATGTATATAATGAAAAAAGAAATATTAACAGAGGCAGCACGTCTTCCTTTAATTAGTATGCTGTCCAACCTATTCTTTCTTCTCCATGCTTCCCTATGTCTCTTCCTTCTCATAACTTCCTAACCAAAAAAGATTCATCTTTTATAGGTGGCTTTGACATTTCCAAGGGATGCTTCAGCAGGCATGATGGACTGGAAAGAGAAAGTGAACTGCTTCTCACAAAGGGGGTAGGCCACAGAATTTGACATGTTATTATGTCACTTGCCAAAAGGGGATAAATTGCATGGCTTCCCTCCCATTAGGTAGAGTAGACACCCTCCCTTTTATCAGAGCTAAAGTATTGCCACCTGAAAGCATTTATCTGAAGACGGTACTGCACGGAAAGGCAAAGATGACTCCATAGAATAGATATATCTGCTTCCATTCATGGAGGCTTGTTAGGAATCAGAAATTAATCTTATTACAAGAGCTTTTTCCAGCTTGTCTCTTCAGTTCTTTCTCATTGCTCGAGCGGTGTCTCACTGTGACTCCTTTTCATGGTTCTACGAAAGACATACCTTTGTAAGTCCTCCTCAACTTTATTTTTCTTGATCTCAAACGAGGAAAAAAAATCAAACAATTATTTTCCCAGTGTTCTATTTAGACAGAAACCACTGTAAAAAAAAAA
>NW_007728750.1:193374-196306 GCF_000696425.1 Galeopterus variegatus | reverse complement strand
AAAAAAAAAATGAAAAAAGAAACATTGGAGCACATCAGAAGTTTAAAAAAAAAAGTGAAAGGAAAGGCAAGGCCTGAGGCAATATGGTACAGAATTTTAATTCATCTTGAGGATTATTTATTTCAAAGCTCTGGTGAGTTTTCTAAGACTGTCTTCCATAGTTTCCTTCTCCTACAATGTTAGAGAGTTAAAGGCAGTGCTATCATAGGGGCTGATAACGCAGAAGATTGGTTTCTTTCTATAAACTGCTGATCAGAGGAAGCTTTTGGGAGGCATGTCTTATTTTCATCCAAACTCAGGTTATTATTTTACCAATCTCTATTGGTATTACACAGACTTCTGACAGCAATTCCTAGGGTATAAAGGAAGCAGCCACCTCCCTTCACAATTTTGCATAAATTTGAGCGAGTACTTTGGTTTTTACTGTTTAGTTATTTCAACTGCCCAAGTTTATTAACAACATAAAACTTTACTTCTTCTTATTCATTCATTAGGTTAAACTAGATTATGGTGTTATAATAAAAAACTCCAAAACGTCAGTGGCTTGAAATAGCACAGAATTATTTCTTGCTCATAATACATATTTAGTGTGTGTTGGTTAAGTGGGACTCTGCTCATGATAATTCTTCAAGGACCCAGGCTGATGGAGTACACCATTTTAAGACGCTACCACTGCAAAAAAAGTTTGAGGGTTTGTCTTGGAGGGGGAAAGAATTGCTGGAGAATTGAACGCTGACATTAAATGGTTCATCCTGAAAGTGATACTGGACACCTTTGCTCACTTTTTATTGGCTTTAAAGGAATAGAGAAGTATAATCCTCCAATTACCTGGAAGTAAAGGAGATCCAAATTTGGTAAATATTGGTAATGTTAACTCCATCCCTCCTTCCCCATATTAAGCTATTTGAGGTTGTACCTTGTGGAAGGCAGGTCCTAGAGATCCCTGACCCCTGGTGTTCATGCCTGTTTAACCCCTCAGCCTTGAGCTTGGGTGACCCATTTATTAGTTTGTGTATTAGTTAGGGTTCTCCAGAGAGACAGAACTAACAGGATATGTGTAAAAATACATGAGAGGGGATTTATTAGGGAAATTGTAACTCACCTTTCCCACTGTAGAGGCCATGGGTCCAAGGGAATTTTCTATTTGTGGCACTGCCCTGGCTTAGGGGATGGGAAGCATGGTCAAAGAGAATCCTTTTCCATTCTCTTACCATTTTATCACAGCTTTTCTCAGGTCTGCAGTCTAAGGGTGTGTCTCAGCCTCACTCCCAAGTTCTGGAATATTTGGAGTGGTATTTTTGCCAGTGGATAGCTGCTAGATGGATTTCTGTGGGGAAGAAGTGAAACTGGAGAAATATTTAGCTGTCTTGCTGATGTCACTCTCATTATCTCTCGTGTGTGTGTGTTTAACAAGGCAGGGAGTATATCCTTTAAAAACCCCATCACTAGATTGTCATGTAGTATTAGATAAGCAACTTGATTGCAATGCCCTCTCTCCCTGCTTTTTAAGCAACTCATGGAAGCTGCCAAACAAGGTTAGTTGAGCTTTTGGAAAGGATTAACTTTAGAAATTGCACATTGCTACCTAACTTCTATTTTCAAGTTGGAATACAATCCAATATTCTACTGGATACAGCCTACAATTCCAAAGAACTGGTTTCAGATTGCAAAGAGTTTAAGGAAATGATGAAATCATGTCACAATTGATGCTTTGAAAAAGTACAGAAGTGGACAGTTTCTAAATTTAACAAAATCATGTTAAACTCTTTTAAAACAGTGCCTGGCATCATCATCATCATCATCATCATCATCATGATAAAGTTGCCAAATATGTACATAAAGTAAGTGAATGAGACAAATACAATTTTCTAGAGTAGTCATTCACTTNAAATATGTACATAAAGTAAGTGAATGAGACAAATACAATTTTCTAGAGTAGTCATTCACTTTTTCAGTAAATATTTTTGAATGCCTACTATGTGTATGCCCTGAGGTGTGTGTTGAGGAAAAGCTGGGGAGAAAATGTTGCGAATGAAACAATTGTTTAAGGCTATGAAGGAAATCAGGATAGCTTAATGAAGTAGGACAGTAAATTTAGCTTTAAGGAATAAAAAGAAAGCTGCCAACTGGAGCTGAGGCGGAGAAAGGGGGCTAGGAAAGAAGGGAAAAAAAATTCAAAGCAGAGGACACCACAGGAGCAAAAGCTGGAAGGTGTGCAAGTAACTGATTTGTCTGAGATTGGGAATAGTGTGATATGTTGGCAGAAGTGTCTAGAAGAAGCCAGAAACTTGAAGCTTTCAAATCAAATTGTATTCATAGATGTGTTGTTTTGACTGCATAACAACCATTAAAATTTTAAATTAGCTGGTCACATTGAAAAGGACTTAAAATAATGCATAAACTAAAGTACATTATAGACATGTTTGCTATCAATATTGAAAAATAAAAAAGAATACAGATAAAACTCTAGATTTCCAAAAGATCAGAAACATGGAAACATCTACTGGTGTCTCTCCTTGAGAAAGAGCATGCTGCTTCACAACCACCACTCCCTGCATGCACCACTTCTCTGTCATGCTCCAAGTCATGCCAGACATTTACTCTATTTATCTGATCCCTGTAGAAATTTGGATTTTCAAACCCTGGTCAAGTGATCAATTCAGGGTTTGTCATTAACAGAGCATGTTCTTATATGTCACAGTGAGCAGTTTGGACATTTTCATAAAGCTAATATAGAGACATAAAATGATTTTAAGCCAAGGAATGACATAATTGTAGCTATGTTCTATTAGGTTGAACCATATGAAAGTGTATTTTTTTTTCTTTTTGCTAGTTGAAAATAGTTAAATATCAGCAATTTTCTTTGTTTCCACCTAATAGAGGAATCATTCTAGTTGCATGTGGTAAATGGACTAGAGAGTAGAAATGAGAA
>NW_007728750.1:190051-192657 GCF_000696425.1 Galeopterus variegatus | reverse complement strand
AGAACCAAAGGCAGAGAAACCAGGTAAGAGGAAATTATAATCACCATTTCTAAATGACGAAGGCCCAGATTGGGCTAATGTGAGATAATGGCAGTGGAAATGAAGAAACACCATATTACCTTAGACAGCTTCCCCTTTACCTGGAATATAAGGCATATCCATGACATCTCATAAAATTATCTGAAGAGTGGTCAAAATTTAGAGGAGAAGACAAGTTTTGTCTTCATCCTTGTAGTTACTGAAAAGTGTAAATAATAGTAATAAACCAAATTATTTTAAAAACAGCCTTCAAATAACACTTTCCTTAAGATGTCTACATACTTATAAACCCTTAGCTTGTAAGTCAGAGTACAGTTTACTTACATTAGACAAGCAATTTGCCTACTCTCTCCTTAGTTTTCTCATCTAGAGAAGATAAATAACAGCATCTACCTTAAAACTTTGTTGAAAGTTTAAATGAGCTAATAAATAAAAAGTGGTTAGAACATTGCTTGGTACATAGTAAGGACTCAATAAAAGTTGACCATATTATTATTATTATTATTATTATTATTATTATTATTATTATGTTTATGTTTATGTTTATGTTTATGTTTAGCATTTTTTTAAATTACAGATGAGGAAATTTGATAAAATACATTTTCGTCAATAAAGAAATAAAGTGATTTATTCACGGTGTCCCAGAGAATCAATAACAGAGTCAGGAATAGGACCTGGTCGAGAAGTCCTAAGAGCAGTGAGAAACAAGGATGAGGGATTGAAGGATTGAAAGTTCCAATGAGTATGAAGGATTGCTGTAGCTGGAGTTTACATAAGGCGAGAAGGCGGAGACATACAAGGTGGTGGAGTTTAGACAATAGATAAATTTACAATTATAAAGGGGTTGTAGTTATTGGTAATTATGAAGTGTAAAGTAAGACTAATGTCTTAGTGTGTAAGTTAGGGTGTAGGACAAAATTATTGGAGGAGAAGATTTCAAGGGACTGAAGATTCATGGTGTTGAAAGGGTCATCACTAAGTATACTGAAACTATTAAATTATTAAGAGAGGGCTACTACTGGAGAGTGGCAATGATTCAGGAGCCAAAATCTTTGAGAAATAAGGGGAAATGACCCAGTGCATGGTGGATGACTACAGCAAGGTGGAACAGTGGGTGGTATGGTCTGATTACCAGGGAATCAAACCCAATGCTTTCATAGAGAATAAGGGGAAAATGGTGTGAAAGTAGCAAAGGGGAATATGGATGCCATGTACTCTGTTTCCCAGGGCCTATAATAGGAAAGGTTTAAGAGATAAGTAGCCTGTGATTGAGAGAAATGTTGGAGAAACATCTTAGGAGAGCCAGGTTTCTGTTAGAGCAAGAAAGTAAAAGGAAGGTTCACAAAACAGGTTAGGGTTAAAGAAGATTTACTCATGGTCAGTGTTCCAGACAGCCCAGGAAGAGTTTCAGGAGCCAGAGATGTTTGAGAGAGGGGAGGATACTATTGTTCGAATATTTGTGTCCCTCCAAAATTCATGTTGAAACTTAATCCCCAACAAAACAGTGTTAAAAGGTGGGACCCTCAGGAGGTGATTAAATCATGAGGACAGAGCCCCCTCATCAGTGGGATTAGTGCCCTTATAAAAGATTTTGGGGAGTTTTGGGGGCATCTTTTTGGTCTTCCACTAAGTAAGGACACAGAGGAGGCACAACCCATGAAGAACAGCCCTGATCAGACACTGAACCTGCTGGTACCTTGATCTTGGACTTCTCAGCTTCCAGAACTGTGAGAAATAAATTTCTATTATTTATAAATTATCTGGCCTAAGGTATTTTGTCACATCAGCCCAAACAGACTAAGATAGAGAGTTAGAAAATGAGTCAGGAAAATCACTGGAAATTAGAGTCTTAAGTATGAGGTTTGATTGTGGTTTTCTAGGGATGATTGACTTGATTTGGAATAAGGGGCGTAAGGAAATTAGTCCTAAAGATCCCAAGATGGAGAGTGATGAAGAAGCTGCAAGTATATTGGGGGAGGGAAAGATGGAGTAGGGGAGATTTTTCTTAGAACAAGAAGAGTTCTGGGCCTTCACTTGATTACTAATGATGAAGGTGAGGTGTCCTGCAGAAGAGTGGTCTTATTTCAAATGAAGCACTCTCTTCTGTCCTGTCAAATGGCATTCTGCAAGGTGATAGTCCAACTCCAAGCAAACTAGATTGTTCTTGACATTTGCCATTGCTTCCTTAAATAAGAATCTGTACACAATCTTATGAAAATCCTCAATAGTGGCCAATCCTCACCTTCTGATAATTTTTAATAATGTCCAGCAGGCCTAAAGAGCAATAATATCCTTACTATTTGTTTATATATCCACTTCCATGCTTGACTGTGAGGTATCTGCATTCAGATGGCATATCATAGTCATCTCTGTACGCCAGATACCTAATAGAATATTTTTATTGAGGTGTTGATGCTGAGTATTTTAATACGTAAAAGGCTTATATCATATCTATATAATGGCATGTTCTATCTTTAAAAGTACTTATGTTTTAATGCTTTCTAATAGGATGATCTTTTCAAAACTCAGGGCAATGAATATTCAAATAAATTCAAAGTATATTGAAA
>NW_007728750.1:178111-190027 GCF_000696425.1 Galeopterus variegatus | reverse complement strand
ATTTTTCTTAGAACAAGAAGAGTTCTGGGCCTTCACTTGATTACTAATGATGAAGGTGAGGTGTCCTGCAGAAGAGTGGTCTTATTTCAAATGAAGCACTCTCTTCTGTCCTGTCAAATGGCATTCTGCAAGGTGATAGTCCAACTCCAAGCAAACTAGATTGTTCTTGACATTTGCCATTGCTTCCTTAAATAAGAATCTGTACACAATCTTATGAAAATCCTCAATAGTGGCCAATCCTCACCTTCTGACAATTTTTAATAATGTCCAGCAGGCCTAAAGAGCAATAATATCCTTACTATTTGTTTATATATCCACTTCCATGCTTGACTGTGAGGTATCTGCATTCAGATGGCATATCATAGTCATCTCTGTACGCCAGATACCTAATAGAATATTTTTATTGAGGTGTTGATGCTGAGTATTTTAATACCTAAAAGGCTTATATCATATCTATATAATCGCATGTTCTATCTTTAAAAGTACTTATGTTTTAATGCTTTCTAATAGGATGATCTTTTCAAAACTCAGGGCAATGAATATTCAAATAAATTCAAAGTATATTGAAAACTTGTTTTGTACATGAAACAATGCTATGAACTAAAGGGAATACAAATGTAAATAAAACATTGTTTCTGTCCTTGGGAAGCTGACTTTCCAAAAAGAGCATTGAAACTTAAATCCAAACCAGCCAGCCCACTTAGTTATCATTTGGGAATTATTTAACAGATTCATTGATGATGAAAAACACAGCATCCTTTATACGCACCATCTGAGAAAGGACTTGATTTTTGGAAAGCCAATCATTTCAGGATGATGATGTCTATCAAGGAATCAAGAACCGTCTGCATCTGCAGCAGTATCCCAGTAGCATGGTTAGTGGATATTGTGTCAGGAAGTTTTTGGTAGAGATTTTTGGAAAGCCAATCATTTCAGGATGATGATGTCTATCAAGGAATCAAGAACCGTCTGTATCTGCAGCAGTATCCCAGTAGCATGGTTAGTGGATATTGTGTCAGGAAGTTTTTGGTAGCTACATCATAGCACCACCACCCACAACAAAAAATACCCTCTCATATTTAAATATTTCATGTATAATTTCAAATAGAAAAGAAAAGGAGAGGATAGTCTTCTCCCTGTAATATACATTCTATTTATGGATTGTATTATACATAAAAATACATACTCTCTAATAACATCCATGGTAATTTTCTGAGCCCTACTGAGAAGTGAGTGCTTTGAGAGCTTGACAAAGAGAGAAGATGGGAATTGGGCAAAAAATAGTTAACAGAAGTCACACCTCACCAGTGGGAGTCAAAATAACACAATTTGCATGATTCTGGGAAACAGGGGGTTTCTAAGCAGCCACCAATAACACTACTCATATTAGTCAGCCTGCCAGCCCCCTGGTGAACTATCAGTTTGTCGATGAAAGAAAATACTGCCTCAAAGTAACTTAAAATTGCTGTGTGGGCAGTGTGATGAATGATCACCACAGATTCCTGCCCCCACACCTCTTAATGGGGCTCAATAAAATGCAACTTCATGTACAAACATGCCTTATTTTAAAAATTCTGTGCCATAGTGAGGTTTTCGTACTCAGGGAATACAGATCCTAAGTACTGCTTCTGTCTCCCTTTTTTTTTGGACAGAGTTGGGGGCAAAATTGATAAGCTCACCAAACAGATCAAGTATGTCAAGAGCACAGTAATGGGTAAAGATCTGAGGACCTAATTTTGTGACATACAGTTGAAGGAAGTGGGCATGATCTGAGAGTGGGGTTTGGGTGTCCATTGGAGCAGTTTTGTCTGCCGAAGCCTATTTCTATCTAAGGGTGCTAGCCTGGTCGTCCTTCATTCAAATCATATCCTTAAAGCATCTAATATGTAGCAGGCAACTAACACAGTACCTAGAATAGAGTAGTGAATGAGAGGAAAATGGTCTCTTCCTTGCAGATCTTTGGGTCCTTGATTAAGACAGGAGTCCCATAGCAGAAACACATGGTTGTACAAGAACTCAAAGGAGAGGCTAACCTAGATGAGAAGGTCAGAGGAGACCCTGAAAAGAAATTGAACTGGAATCAGGAGGATAAGTAAACATTAGCATAATAAAGGGGTAGTGGAGAAGAATATAGGAGAGACTATTTCAGGGAGAGGAGAGTACATCTGCAAAGGCCAAATAGTGAAAAATCCTGGTGCATTCAAAGAACAAAGAGTTTTAGTAAAACTGAATCAGGTATCATCTGTGTTTCCAGGGAGGGGCAGGAGAGGAAGGAAGTGATGTCTAGAGATGAAGCTGTGCAATGTCCACGTGTGAAGAGCCTTGTTTACCATGTCAATAAATCTGAGCATTTTCAAGGGAGAGTCACTAAAGGGCTTTTAGCAGGAGAGTGGTCTAAGGCAGTATAGCAGAGCACTTGTGCCCTCAGACCCTGGAATATGGCTTCTAGTGTTTGATGCCATCTCTGGTGTTTATGACTGTGAGTCCTGGGACAAGTTATTCAACAGCTGGAACTGAAAAATAACTATATAGCTTTCATAAAATGGTTAGCACTTTGTATTATCTGGGTCAAATCAACAGGCTTAATTTCCTTCATATTTCTTAAGGTCTGATCGTTGCATTAATTCTAAGAATCTAATGATATTTGAAACTTGCTTTCATTCTTATTTTGAATCCAGGAGAGCTCCATGTTATATTTCATACCACTTTCTTAAGAAGCCATTAGACATGACCTTATAAGGCTTACCAAGGACAGTTCTCTGAGTCAGGTATCTCTGACAAGATACCATCTTCATGCATCTTAGGAAAAATCAGAGTTTCGAAAGCTTGTGTGGCCAAAAGCTTCCCAGCACTGGACACTTGGTGAATTTCCTCTCTCAACTCTCAGGTATCTAGTAGTCTTCAGCTGTCTCCCAATTAAACAACTACCTTCTAACAACATTTATGAGGTATTCTTACCAAAAAATAGAACCTGAAACATACTAAGCCTCTAGATCTAGCCACCTAATTATAGGACATATAGGGGTCAAAGTAATATTTTACAGGACATCATGACAATCCTATCTTCAAAATCTAGAATGTAAGAAAGTCTACAGGACTAATGATCCCATTTTTTCACCAAGTAAATTTGTAAGGAAAAAAAAAAAAGAGGGAGAGGAAATCAATAGATTAAAATAATTTAAAGAGACATGTCAACCAACTCAATGTGCAGCCCGTGTTTGGAACCTGATTCGAACAAACCAACCAACAGCTTAAAAAGAACAAACTACAAAAAAAAGACAATTATGAAAATGTGAAGGCTGAATACTTACTTGATGATATTAAGAAATGATCTATTCAAGCGGGCTGGGAATGATATTGCTGTTATATTTTTAAGACTTCTTATATTGTAGAAATACTTGCTGAATTACTTATAAACGAAATTACTTATATATGAATTGCCTTCAAAATGTATAGTGATAAGAGGGTCTAAATTAACAAAATTGGCCATAAGTTAATAATTGTCAAATTGGTATGAAGAGTATGTAGGAGTTTATTATTCTATTTTTTTTTACGTTTGTCTATACAGATGGCCTCCAATGATGGTTTTATTTATGATTTTCTGACTTTACAATGGTGTGAAAACGATATTCATTCAGTAGAAACTGTCCTTTGAGTACACATACGACCATTCTGGTTTTCACTTTCAGTACAATACTCAATAAATTACAAGAGACATTCAACACTTTATTACAAAACAGGCTGTATATTAGATGATTGTGACTAACAGTAGGCTAATGTAAGTGTTCTGAGCATGTTCAAGGTAGGCTAGGCTAAGCTATGATGTTCAGTAGGTTAGGTGTATTTAATGCATTTTGACTCACAATATTTTCAACTTACGATGGGGTTATAGGTACATAAGCCTATCATAAGTTGAGGAGCATCTGTATTTGAAGTTTTCTATAATGAAAAGCTATAACTCCCCCCAAATATAAAAGCACCTTAAAAAATAATACATACAATATTCAAAGATTTCAAACAACTATACAACAAAAAAACCCCAAATAATCAAATTAAAAAATGGGCAAAGGAGATGAAGACATTTTTCAAAGGAAGACATACAAATGTCCAGCATATACATGAACAAATGCTCAGCATCACTAGTCATCAGAGAAATGCAAGTCAAAATCACTTTGAGATATCATCACATCCCAGTTAGACTGGCCATTATTTAAAAGACTGAGAATAACAAATTCAGGTGAGGATGTGAGGAAAGGGAACTCTTCTACACTGTTGGTGGGACTGTAAATTAGCACAGCCAATATGGAAAATGGTATGGAGGTTTCTCAAACAACTACAGATAGAGCTACCATATGATCCAACAATCCCACTACTGGGTATATATCCAAAAGAACGGAAATCATCATGTCAAAGGGATACCTGTATGTACATGTTCACTGCAGCTCTATTTACAATAGCCAAAATATGGAACCAACCTAAGTGTCCATTGACAGATGACTGGATAAGGAAAATGTGGTGTGTATATATACACATATTTTGGAACAACCATATATATATATATATATATGGTTCCATATTTTGGAACAACCATATATACATATATATATATACACACTATAATGAAAAGCTATAACTCCCCCCAAATATAAAAGCACCTTAAAAAATAATACATACAATATTCAAAGATTTCAAACAACTATACAACAAAAAAACCCCAAATAATCAAATTAAAAAATGGGCAAATGAGATGAAGACATTTTTCAAAGGAAGACATACAAATGTCCAGCATATACATGAACAAATGCTCAGCATCACTAGTCATCAGAGAAATGCAAGTCAAAATCACTTTGAGATATCATCACATCCCAGTTAGACTGGCCATTATTTAAAAGACTGAGAATAACAAATTCAGGTGAGGATGTGAGGAAAGGGAACTCTTCTACACTGTTGGTGGGACTGTAAATTAGCACAGCCAATATGGAAAATGGTATGGAGGTTTCTCAAACAACTACAGATAGAGCTACCATATGATCCAACAATCCCACTACTGGATATATATCCAAAAGAACGGAAATCATCATGTCAAAGGGATACCTGTATGTACATGTTCACTGCAGCTCTATTTACAATAGGCAAAATATGGAACCAACCTAAGTGTCCATTGACAGATGACTGGATAAGGAAAATGTGGTGTGTATATATACACATATTTTGGAACAACCATATATACATATATATATATACACACACACACACACAATGGAATACTACTCAGCCATAAATAAAGAATGAAATTCTGCCATTTGCAGCAACATGGATGAGTCTGGAGAAAATTATGTTAAGTGAAATAAGCCAGACAAAGAAAGAGAAATACCACATGTTCTCTCTCATAACTGGCTGTTAGGAGGGAAGGGAGGGAGGGAGGAAAGAAAGAAAGAAAGAAAAGATCACAACAATACGTTGAACTTTCAGAAAGAGAGGACACACCTAAGGATACTAGAGATGCGGGGGAGGAAGGTAGAGGGTTTGGGAAGTGATAGGTCAGGTAAATGGCATAAAGAGAAATCATGATTTGTAAGAATGAATATACTAACAATAAATAACAAAAATAAAAAGAAATAATTGGAAGTTCATTCACTCAAAACACTGGAGCAATACTGCTAAAAAGCGATGACTTTCCCAGAGAATTTTGCAAACCAAAGGGGATTATTAAGCCTTTTGCAATAATAATGATAGTGATGGAATTTCAGCAGTCTGAATAGGTAGGAATAAAATTGGGTACAGTTAAAGGCAACACCATCATCATTTGGGAGCTTTTTAGAAATGCAAACTCTCAGGTCCCACCCCAGACCTACTGCATCGGAATCTGCATTTTAGAAACATTTCCTGTGATGGATATGCACATTAAACTTTGGGTCTCAGTGGGCTGGAGGTCAAGGAGTATCCCATAGCATTGCTTTAAACAAAAACCACAGTGGGTGGGTAGAAGAGGAGGAAAAAAGTAGCTGCTATGTGTAAAACTGTGCAACATATATAACAGACTATTTCCTTTATGCACTCAACATATATTTATTGAGCACATACCATGTGTAAGGGCACCAAGTTACATACTAAGGATAGTGCAGTATATATAGCAAACAAAAATCTCTGACCTCATGGAATTCAGAGTCTAACAGTAACTAGCTAACTCACACTGACTGTTTCATAAGTATTAAGAACTGTTCGAAGCCCTTTATATTCGTAGTGCACAAGAAAAAAGAGGTTAGTGGCTGAAGAAAATGCTCAAAATTCACCAGGTTAAAACAGATATTAAAAATTGAACAGTTCAACCTAACCTTACAAGCAAGCAGACTAGAGTTTCTAATCTATTACACTCTGTTCTTTTCCCCTTAGTAACCCAGAACATCTTAACTTCCACACGCTACACTCTCAGTGTTCTATTCATCCTGTTCCTCCAATTCCTAGAATCCTCACTGTAGCCCAGTTTTATCTGGAGCCACACAGAAATGCAAGGAACAGAGCAGACATGGTTTGACATCTACTATATGCTAGGTGCTTTATAAAAAGCACTCATTCAAAATCACAAAATGACACTATGAAGTAAATATGTCTCACATTTTACTGAAAAAAATGACAACTCAAAGAAATGAAATAATTTGTCCAAAGTCACAAAGCTCCCAAGGCTTAAGTCCCTCTACACTCAAAGTCTAGTGGTTCTCAAATTTGATATACATAAAATCACCTGGAGGGCGTGTTAAAACACAGACTTCCATTCCCTATCCCCAGGGTTTCTGATTCTGTAGATCTGGGCTGGGGCCTGAGAATTTGCATTTTTAACAAGCCCCCAGGGCATTAAATTGACTCCAGCTCCTATGATCGTTCCTTATGCCAGGCCTATAAAGGTGCTATGAAAGAGAAAATCATGACATGCACACCCTATTCTAAAGAGCTTTGTAGGATCATGAAATTAACACACATGAAACAAACAAGAAAAGGCCTAGGACTATTCTTTAACTTTTTCATGATTACAAACTGAAGTAGTCAATGTTAGCTTTGGGGAGGAGACAGATCTTTGCCTATGCCTTAATAGACCCAGAAAGAGCGAGAAGAGGAATTAATACGTTCTGGGAGCAGAAATTGTGTAGATGTGTAGGTACAAGGCATCAACCAGCTACTACTTCACTGAATGCTACTTTTATCCAAATCTTTGCCTATGCCTTAATAGACCCAGAAAGAGCGAGAAGAGGAATTAATACGTTCTGGGAACAGAAATTGTGTAGATGTGTAGGTACAAGGCATCAACCAGCTACTACTTCACTGAATGCTACTTTTATCCAACCCGCATTTCCCCATATGGTCCATCAGCCTGTCATAAGAAGCTGTCAAATGCCTTGCCAAAATGCAGATAAATGTCAGGATAGACTTCACTTTTTTTTTTTTTATGTGAACCTGCTTCACTGTAATTCCAGTGCTATAGGAACCCCATGGAGAACAACAAAAGTCAACCATTAAGGTTAAGCAAGAGAGCAAGAAAGATGTGTTCCTCCAAGGCTGACTACTTGTCAAAAATGTTGTTAAAATTCTGCCTTCTCACAACCAGCCAAGTGTGGTCTAGCACAGAAGAGACACACAGGGCAGGATTCAATCGCACCTTGCATTCCCATATGAGCTCTGTCACTACCAGCCCAGTCATTCACCAGACTCATTCTTCTCATCAACCCAGAAACAGACTGAGGAGATTGATCAGTATATTTCACTCATTTAATAAGCCAATATTTACTGGGCACATAATCACAGTCAGGCACTGGCAGTTACTGAGGCTACAGGGTAGAATAAGTCAAGGGTCTCCCTCTTGAGGGACTCATATTCCAGCAAGCAGAGCAGACATTTGTCTGGAAAATGTTAAATCTCAGCACAAAGGAGAGCATCATTAATCCTGCATGAAGGGTTCAGAAAAGCTTTCACATAAGAGATAATATTTGACCTGGTCTTAATCAAGGATGTGAGCTTGAAAGCAGGTAGAGAGTGCACAAAGAACTGTAAGAACATTCCATGCAGAGTAGACATTGAACAAAGTGTGGAAGCCTGCAAGGCATTGGCCATATTCAAGGAATGGTAAGAAGACTGTTGTGACTGGAACGGGCTGGGGATTGAGGGGAGCTGTTAGGAGCCATGGCTGGAGGGGAAGGCTATGCTGAGATTGTGTCAAATACCATGCTGAAGTGTTTGTATTCTATCTTAAAAGCAATGGAGGAGTATTGGAAATTTTTAAAGCAGAAATTATATTTTAAAGTCATATAAACTTTGAAAATGAGATTCCCACATATTTGAGACAATCCAAATATAGTTAATAACTCATCAGGCTGGTATAGAATAACAAAAGAACTTGACTATTCTACCACTCATTAGCTATGCAACTTTGGCTAATTAACTTATCCTCTGTAAAGCTCCTTATGTATAGAATGGGTATAACAATATTTCACACCTCATGTATGCCTGGAATTGAGTATAAATTCAGTAAATATTAATCGTGGTGGTTGTTTTCTAAGTCTAAAGCTATTATCCTAAGGATTTATGGGCACCTACTATATATTATTATTGTTACTAATAAAAATAACATCAATAATAATAATGGTTATATTTATCAAGTGCTTACTATGTGCCAGATGTTTACTTTATAAATAGTTTAATTCTTATAATATCTCTAATGGGTAGATATTGCAATTCCCATTACATAAATGAGGAAAATGAGGCTCAGAGACACAAAATAATTTTCCCCAGGCAACAGAGCAAGTATTTAGTGAGGCCTGGAATGAAAAACAAGCACTTATTCCATTCCACCATGCTGTTTCTCGGCTTCAGCAAATGACATACTACCCTCCTCCTTCAATTACCTGAGCTAAAGACATTTTCGAGGCTATGGTTTAATTAAACAACAGGAATACTGTGCCATGGAAGCTACACCAAATGTTTTCCTTCCTCTTTTACTTGCTGCTGCATGGACCAGTGAAGAGACAAAGACTCTTTAACATAGGAGTCTGCTCACACCTTATGCTATTCTCTGCACTTTCTTACCAGACATTCAGTGGGCCCTATTTCTACCTCCTCTTGCATTTTTTCCCTTTCATACAGCAAGCACACAGCATAGATCTAGCACCTTGGACCATGTCATATTTTAGTGAATATCATCTAGGTGAATAGAAGTCTCATGACTTCTGGGGCCAGCTGGGCCGGCCCGTGGCTCACTTGGGAGAGTATGGTACTGATGACTTCTGGGGCCAGTCTGTGGCTCACTTGGGAGAGTGTGGTGCTAATAACACCGAGGCCAAGGGTTAAGATACCGTTACCAGTCATCTTTAAAAAAAAAAAAAAAGAAGTCTCATTACACCTGTTGGAACTTCTCACACAGGCACACGTGAGAATGTCTGTCCATGTTTAGGGTGGGAGCCAGAAGGGAAATTCTTCTGGGACCCTCATGACTGAGCCTTATAAGTATAGGCCCTGAACTCTGAGGTTCCTGAGGACTTGGATAGCTATTAAAAATACTTATTTGTTTATCCTTTGGGAATTATTTTTACTATCAAGACCTCTCAGTAGGAATTCCTAAAGGGGAAAAAAGAATGAGTGGTAGAATTAAAGCATGAATACCTTACTCTGAACCCATAAAACTTAGTGTCAGGGAGATGGAACAAGAACTCCAAACTGCTGCCTTCCAGGTGGTGCTCATTTGTCACTTGGCAGTGTGACACGGTAGTAACGGGTGCATTGGGCATGGTAGTTAAGGGCATGGGTTTGGAATCAGACAGAACTGGCTTTGAGTTCTTGCTCCTTCTTTTTTTAACTGCATAATCTGGGCTGGTTATTTAACTTTGTATTCCTTTCCCGGTCGAGATGGTGGAATAGACAGTCCCCAGCATCACTCTCTCCTGCAAATCAACCATAAAATGTATACAACTATAAAAAGGTAACATCAGTCAAGCTGGGGCCACTGGAGCTCAGGGGAAGAGGAGAGATCTACAGAGCTCAGGAAGGTGGGAGAAGAACCGGTCTGTATGTGGGATCCGAACCCTCGGCGGGAGCGCCGCCACGCTTCCCAAGCGGAGCACTACAGCAGTGCGCCACCGGGCCGGCCCAACCGGTCATCTTTAAAAAAAAAAGAAGTCTCATTACGAAAAAAGAAGTCTCATTACACCTGTTGGAACTTCTCACACAGGCACACGTGAGAATGTCTGTCCATGTTTAGGGTGGGAGCCAGAAGGGAAATTCTTCTGGGACCCTCATGACTGAGCCTTATAAGTATAGGCCCTGAACTCTGAGGTTCCTGAGGACTTGGATAGCTATTAAAAATACTTATTTGTTTATCCTTTGGGAATTATTTTTACTATCAAGACCTCTCAGTAGGAATTCCTAAAGGGGAAAAAAGAATGAGTGGTAGAATTAAAGCATGAATACCTTACTCTGAACCCATAAAACTTAGTGTCAGGGAGATGGAACAAGAACTCCAAACTGCTGCCTTCCAGGTGGTGCTCATTTGTCACTTGGCAGTGTGACATGGTAGTGACGGGTGCATTGGGCATGGTAGTTAAGGGCATGGGTTTGGAATCAGACAGAACTGGCTTTGAGTTCTTGCTCCTTCTTTTTTTAACTGCATAATCTGGGCTGGTTATTTAACTTTGTATTCCTTTCCCGGTCGAGATGGTGGAATAGACAGTCCCCAGCATCACTCTCTCCTGCAAATCAACCATAAAATGTATACAACTATAAAAAGGTAACATCAGTCAAGCTGGGGCCACTGGAGCTCAGGGGAAGAGGAGAGATCTACAGAGCTCAGGAAGGTGGGAGAAACCACGATGAGAGAAAAAAAAACTTCTCTGAGTGTTTCAGGCCATGGTCACTTTAATGCTGGAGTGCATGGTGCAGGAGCTGGCAGAAGCCACAGCTGTGCCCTTTAGATGGAGTTACCAGGAGGCAGCAGGGGAGAAGAGGACTTTAGTGGCCCCCAGAACAGCAAGACCACTCATAGGGTTCCCATGGACCCACACAGGAGCGAGGAGCCAGAACAGCTGAAAAAGGGGAGCCATCAGAGGCCAGTGAGGCATCACAATGGACTGGCACAGGGCCTGTTCCATGGGAAGTGTTTGGAGCATGGGCGGTAGGGGAGACAGGCCCAACAGGAGAACACTGAGACACAGCAAGGATAGCCAATTTGCCCCTCAATCAGCACAGGACCACTCAGAAGAGACTGGTCAGAAATGCAGAATTGCATGGGGTGCAGTTTGATGAAAAAACTCAGGTCCAGATCAGAGTTTCCACACAACCCAGGTGCACCAAGTCTCTACAGAGCCGAAAGTACCTATAAGGTCAACCATTAAACCCTTAGCTGCACAAAAAGCCTTCCCTAGGGAAACAGCAGCAAAGCAGCAATTTAGCTCAATTTTGTGCAGCTCAAGTACTGGTCCCCACAGGAAGTTCCCCCTTGTTAGAAGTAAGCAAGGGACAAAAAATGAGTTCTGGCAGAGGCACACCATCAATGCCTTGGGGCCTACCAGGGGACATGAGGCATGGAGTCAAGGGCAGGACTCCCTACCCACAACCACTCACACTGCCAGTGCCTTGGGACCTGCCCAGGAACCTGAGGCTTGGAGCCAAGGACCGGACCCCACTCCCACATTCAGGCACACCACCAATGCCTCAGGGCCTGTCCAGGGCTAGCAGCAGGGGACTGGACCCCCCTTCTCTAACCAGGCACATTGCCAGCACCAAGGAACATGCCAAAAATATCACCTCCATGTGGGTGGCCCACCATAGCCACACAATAACCATGGCTGTCACAAAAGCAGCTAGAAACCACAACTACCACACAGATGGTCCACCAGCCACTGGAGTGCATTGACACAAGGAGAGCCACCAGCAGAG